>NC_134889.1:34951545-34969045 GCF_041734735.1 Babylonia areolata
TGTGTGTGTGTGTGTGTGTGTGTGTGTGTGTGTGTGTGTGTGTGTGTGTGTGTGTGTTTATTGTTTGTTTGCTGTTGTTGGATTTTGTTGTGTGTGTGTGTGTGTGTGTGTGTGTGTGTGTGTGTGTGTTGTTTGCAATATGTAATACGGGCAACTCGACAATAACTATGAGGCTGAATAAAATGGGATGCAAATACCGTGTTTTCCTTTCTATGCACATGTATGTAAGTACGTAGGTGCAGGTGCGTGTTTATGTTTACATGTTTGTTTATATACATGTATGGATGGATAGGTTCACACAGTATATGCTTATCTACGTGTGGATGGATGGGTGTATGTGTGTGCATACGCATGGCATGAGTATATGCTTCTCTCTCTCTCTCTCTCTCTCTCTCTCTGTGGTACTCTCTCTCTCTGTGGTGTGTGTCGAATGTACGCCTATGCATCTCGTCTTAAACACGCGTGTACATTTTTCAAACAAACAAACAAACAAACAAAAAAATCGTACACACGCATGCATACACGCAGACAGACGAATACATGCACACATACATAACGCATGTATACACACACCACTCTCATACGCGCGCACGGACGCCAAACACACACGCACATGCACATACACACACGCGCGCTCACATACACATATACACGGGCACTAAAAGATGCCAACCAAAAGAATGTTACAAACAACGCCAAACCACAGTGACAAACAACGCCAAACCACAGTGACAAACAACGCCAAACCATAGTGACAAAGAATGCCAAAACTGTGTTGCAAGGAGCGCAAACCAGTGTTACAAACAACGCCAAAACAATGATACAAAGAGGTCACATCACCAGTGTTACAAACAACGCCAAAACAATGATACAAAGAGGTCACATCACCAGTGTTACAAACAACGCCAAAACAATGATACAAAGAGGTCACATCACCAGTGTTACAAACAACGCCAAAACAATGTTACATAGATCGCCAAAACGGCGTTACAAAGAGCACTTAAACGATGTTTCAAACAGCGCCAAAACAATATTACAAAGATCGCCAAAACGGTCTTATAAAGAGCGCCAAACCAGTGTTACAGAGCACGTCAAACCAGTGTTACAGAGCACGTCAAACCAGTGTTACAGAGCACATCAAACCAGTGTTACTGAGCACGCCAAATCAGTGTTACAATAAACGCCAAAACAATGATGCAAAGAGCGCCAAACCAGTGTTACAGAGCACATCAAACCAGTGTTACAGAGCACGCCAAATCAGTGTTACAATAAACGCCAAAACAATGATGCAAAGAGCGCCAAACCAGTGTTACAGAGCACGCCAAACCAGTGTTACAATAAACGCTAAAACAATGATGCAAAGAGCGCCAAACCAGTGTTACAGAGCACGCCAAAACGATGTTACAAAAACGCCAAAACAATGTTAAAAAGAGCGCCAAAACCGTGTTACAGAGCACGCCAAAAAAGTGTTACAAAGAACGCCAAAAATGTCTAACAAAGACACGTTAAAACGATGTAACAAAGAATGCTATAACGACGTTCAAGAACACCAAACCAGTGTTACAGAGCACACCAAAACAGTGTTACAAAGAACGCCAAAACGATGTCACAAAGAGCGCCAAACTAGTGTTACAGAGCACATCAAACCAGTGTTACAGAGTACACCAAAACAATGTTGAAAAGAGCGCCAAACTAGTGTTACAGAGCACATCAAACCAGTGTTACAGAGTACACCAAAACAATGTCAAAAAGAGCGCCAAACCAGTGTTACAGAGCATGTCAAAACGGTGTTACAAAGAACGCCAAAAATGTGTAACAAAGACACGTTAAAACGATGTAACAAAGTATGCTAGAACGACGTTCAAGAACGCCAAACCAGTGTTACAAAAAACGCCAAATCAGTTTTACAAATCAAAGTTGATTTGTGTTCGAACATTTCTTCTGTCGTTGCTGCTGTGTGCGCATGTCAAATGATCGGTATAAGAACAAGCCTTGAACTTTTTAAAGAGTTTTATTTAGGAAGTGTCTGGGTTTGTTGCTATGTGCCTTTCATTTACCTGTGTGCCAACTGAACTGGTAGCATAAGCAGCATTGAGACAGTTGTGTAGTTGGGGCTTACCTTGTTCCTGGAGACAGTCACTTCCCTTGATTGTTTAATCCTTAACTCCCTTATGTATTTTGTTGCCCTATTTTCATCCAGTTTTCAGTGAACAAGGCATAGTGGTTGGTGATGGCTTAACACCAGTAAATCTGTTGTCAGTTCACAGGTCTAAGGTAAAGGCCACATCGATGTTCCATCCTTTTGTCATAATGATTTGATTTGCAATTTTTGTTTGTTTGTTGTTGTTGTCGGTTTTTGTTGTTGTTGTTGTTGTTGTTGTTGTTGTTGTTGTTGTTGTTGTTGTTGTTGTTGTTGTGTGTGTGTGTGTGTGTGTGTGTGTGTGTGTGTGTGTGTGTGTGTCTGTGTCTGTGTGTGTGTCTGTCTCTGTGTGTGTGTGTCTGTCTGTCTCTCTTCTATTTCTGTGCCCTTGCCTGAAGAAGCTGTTTATACAGCAAAAATTTACTGCCTTTGAAATTGCAAGTTTTAAAGGCATGCCAAGTCTACTCTTGTTGGTATTTTCATACATATATGATGTCTCTACTGGCTGGGACATATACTGAGGCTCCCCGCGACAAGAATAGCATGCCAGGCCGTGAACTGGACACCTACAGGGCGGGAGAAAGGATGAAATGACAGCAAACAGTGGACAGAGACAGGGCTGGAGAAAGGATGAAATGACAGCAAACAGTGGACAGAGACAGGGCTGGAGAAAGGATGAAATGACAGCAAACACTGGACACCTACAGAGCTGGAGAAAGGATGAAATGACAGCAAACAGTGGACACCTATAGGGCTGGAGAAAGGATGAAATGACAGCAAACAGTGGACAGAGACAGGGCTGGAGAAAGGATGAAATGACAGCAAACAGTGGACAGAGACAGGGCTGGAGAAAGGATGAAATGACAGCAAACAGTGGACAGAGACAGGTCTGGAGAAAGGATGAAATGACAGCAAACAGTGGACAGAGACAGGGCTGGAGAAAGGATGAAATGACAGCAAACACTGGACACCTACAGAGCTGGAGAAAGGATGAAATGACAGCCAACAGTGGACAGAGACAGGGCTGGAGAAAGGATGAAATGACAGCAAACAGTGGACAGAGACAGGGCTGGAGAAAGGATGAAATGACAGCAAACAGTGGACAGAGACAGGGCTGGAGAAAGGATGAAATGACAGCAAACAGTGGACAGAGACAGGGCTGGAGAAAGGATGAAATGACAGCAGACAGTGGACAGAGACAGGGCTGGAGAAAGGACGAAATGACAGCAAACAGTGGACAGAGACAGGGCTGGAGAAAGGACGAAATGACAGCAAACAGTGGACAGAGACAGGGCTGGAGAAAGGAGGAAATGACAGCAAACAGTGGACAGAGACAGGGCTGGAGAAAGGATGAAATGACAGCCAACAGTGGACAGAGATAGGGCTGGAGAAAGGACGAAATGACAGCCAACAGTGGACAGAGATCCCAGACTTGTCGACAGACCATGATGGAGTGACACCGTGCAAACTGGCTGAGGACTGTGGAGAATGAGTGCTTTGACTGCATCCCGCGTCCAACAGTGCGGGAGAATTTCAGTCACACATAACAGGCAAAATGCTGCAACCCTGCTTTACATTTCATCACCAGGCTTTCTTCCAACACAGCCTCTCAGAAAAAAAAAATCCTGGGTGACCAGGAGAAAGGTGAGAGACAGTCAGGCCCAATCCAGACAGCAAGTTTTTGTACATGACCCGGAGATCTTCTTCGTCTTCGTTCGTGGTCTGCAACTCCCACGTTCACTCGTTTGTACACGAGTGGGCTTTTTATGTGTATGGCCGTTTTTACCCCGCCATGAAGGCAGCCATACTCCACTTTCGGGGGTGTGCATGCCGGGTATATTCTTGTTTCCACTGATAACCTACCGAACGCTGACATGGATTTCATGATATTTAACGTGCGTATTTTGATCTTCTGCGTGTATATACACACGAAGGGGGTTCAGGCACAAGCAGATCTGCACATATGTTGACCTGGGAGATCGGAAAAATCTCCACACTTTACCCACCAGGCGCTATTACCGAGATTCGAACCCGGGACCCTCAGATTGAAAGTCCAACGCTTTAAACCACTCGGCTATTTCGTCCGTCGACCCGGAGATGTAGAACACTTTACATGAAACAAACGCTACAAACTGCATTAAACGCTACTGACAGGTCCATGGTTACGGTTCCGACGATAACGCCTGCTCTATCTTCAGTTGTTGAAACGCTGGTCCTTGGAGCAACGTTCATCCCGAATGACTTGAGATGACCTTTACCGCCAGACAGAGATAAAATGTGTTCTTTATTCTTTACTTTTACTAAGTATTTCAGTACAGAATTGTGGAGCGGAAGACGAGGGGGGGGGGAAGGGGGGAGGGGTGCGTGGACGGAGGGTGGGGGTGGGGGTGGGGGGTGGGGCGTGGACGGAGGGGGAGGGTGGGAGGGCCAATGCCCCAGATAGATTCGTCTCGTTCAGAATTCAGTCGTCCTCCCCCTGACGTGCGCAGCATAAACCGAGATTTTCCATTGTCAAGGTCAAGAATCGTGCAAGATTGAAAAATTTTGTGTGGGTGGATTTTTGCCTTTATTTTGAATAGCAGTTGCACGGCGCGCTTGAGTGACTGAGTGAGAGAGAGAGAGAGAGAGAGAGAGAGAGAGAGTGTGTGTGTGTGTGAAGGTGTGTGCCAATGTGTGTGCGGGTGCGTGTGTGTGCGCGTGCCTGTGTGTATGGGCCTGTTTGTATGCGTGCGTGCGTGCGTGTGTGCGTGCGTGCGTGCGTGTGTAAGCTAGAGAAGAGTGCATGGATGATAGAAAGATAAACAAGAAAAATGGGGCTGGCCATTACGAAAGTGGTGTGTGGCCGTAAAATGGGCGGTCAGTGTCGTTGTCAGACAGTTCGGAGGCAGACATGGGAGGAATATCTGCTCTGCCTGCTTTGGTTGCTTTCCTCAGCATTGGCGGTATTTCATGGCTTCATTCTTTCAATGCCTTCATTTCATTTCTTTCTTTCTTTTCTTTTTTTCTCTCTCTTTGTTTTCTTTCTTTTTCTTTCTTTCTGTTTTCTTTCTTCCTTCCTTTTTTCTTCCTGTTTTCTTCCTTCCTTTCTTTCTTTTTTTCTTCCTTTCTTTTTTTCCGTTTTCTTTCTTCCTTCCTTCCTTCCTTTCTTTTTTCTTCCTTCCTCCCTTTTTCTTTCTGTTTTCTTTTTCTTTCTTTATTCATTTTCTTTTTCCTCCTTCCTTCCCTTCTTTCTGTTTTCTTTCTTCCTTTCTTTTTTTTCCTTTCTTTCTTCGTTCCTTCCTTCTCTCCCTTCTTTCTTTCTTTCTTTATGTCGTTTTGTTGCATCACCGGTGACTTATTTCTTCTTTCTTTTCTTTCATTCCATTTTTTTTCTTTCTTTTCTTTCATTCCATCTTTTTCTTTCTTTCTTTCGTTCTTACTGATTTTCTGTCGTATTCCGAACTTTTTTCTTTTGTTTTTCTTCCTTTCTTTCTTGTGCTTTCATTCATTCATTCATGTTATCGTTCTTAGTTTTCTGTCTTTTGATTGTTTTGGGGTGTTTTTTTTTCCACTTTTTCTTCTTCTTTTTTTTTTTTTTTTTTTTTGATATATAGTTTTCTCTTTTCTTTCCCTACTTTCTTTTTTTCTTTTTGTTTCTTTGGAAATCTGTGCCGTTTTCTTATCTTTTGCATTCTTTCCTTTCTCTCCGTTTCTCCGAAATGTGGGGAATAATGCGCTTCAAAGCAGTTGAGTCTGTCCACTTGTTTGCTTGTAAAAGATTTTTGAGTGTCAGTCCCAAAACCCCAAATGTAATGATTTATGGTGATCTTGGTCGATATCCATTATACATTGATAGTTGCATCAGTACTTTGCGATACTGGTTTAAGCTAAATCAGATGTCTCTATCGAGAATCCCGAAACAGGCGTACCTAATGAGCGTAAATAAGATGACATACAATGCTGATATGTCTTCGAGAAACTGGGCAGATGGACTGAAACATTGCTTAGACATTTATGGGTTTTCAGAAGTTTGGATAAATGGCGGGGTTGGGGATGTAAATGTTTTTCTTAAAATATTCAAACAACGCATGATAGATGGCTTTAAACAGGATTGGGCAAGTAAACTCAACGGAAGTAATCGTTATGAAACATATAGGTCATTCAAATCCTTATTACAACCTGAAAAATACTTATCTGATCTTACCATCAGTAAATTTAGATCGGCTTTCATTAAGTTCCGTTTTGGTATAAATGAACTAAAAATAAATCAGCGTTATTGTGATGTTTTGAAAAACTGCCCATGTGGTGGTAGAATAGAGAACGAACTACATGTACTAACAGCTTGTCCATTATATGATGATATTAGAAGGAAATATTTGCTCAAGCATATGCAACATATTAGAAATCTGTCATTATCATTTCTGCTGCAAAACGAAAGTTGTAATGTGACCAGAGATGTTGCAATGTTTGTTTTTTATGCATTAAGACTGAGAGAAGAGTACTTTCAGCCCTAAACAGACATATCAGCCTTGTGCTTTTCATTTAGTTTACTTGTCCTCAGTGAGCTCACTGTGTATTATGTGGATTGTTTTCGTTCTTCCTATTTTATTTTAGTTAAGCTGTGTGTGCAACATGTGCACCCAAAATGTATACAGGTCGGTGACCTTACATTAAAATTCTTGCGTTCTTGCGTTGACTGTCTCTCTCTCCCCACCTCTCTGTCTGTGTGTCTGTCGGTCTCTCCTCCTTGTTCTTCGTCTGTCTGTCTGTCTGCCTGTCTGTCTGCCTGTCTGTCTCCCCTGCTTTTCCATGTTTGTATTATTAAAATCTGTCAAAGCTCAAAGCTTGTTCTGCTATGTTATGTAGCTTAAACCTGGTTGTTGTTTTTTGTTGTTGTTTTTTTTTGTGCATGATTATGATAAATCTGACAACAATACTACCATTGTTAATGTTGCTGTTAATGTAACTGTTGCTGCTGCTGTTGCTGATCTGATGATGATGATGAGGTGGAGGAGGAGGAATCAGAAGAGGAATAGAAAGTATTCATGTTCTCCTGTTTTTCTTTCTTTCTTTTAATTTTTTTTTCTCATTTTGGGCTGCGCTTCCCATGTTCACGTGTATACACGGATGGAATTTTGACATGAATGACCCTTCTTACCCCTGTCATGTAGGCAGCCATACTCCGTTTTCGTGGGTGGATGGGTGGGTGTCTTCCTCCTCGCCGTCGTCGTCATCATTATCATCATCTGCTTCGTTATTATTTGTATTCGGTTGTTGTTGTTTTTTGTTTTTTTGTTTTTTAAATTTTTATCACAACAGATTTCTGTGAAATTCGGGCTGCTCTCCACAGGGAGAGCGCGTCGCTACACTGCAGCGCCGGTGTTCGGTTGTCTGTGTGTCCGTGGTAAACTTTAACATTTACATTTTCTCTGCAAATACTTTGTCAGTTGACACCAAATTAGGCATGAAAATAGGAAAAATTCAGTTCTTTCCAGTCATCTTGTTTAAAACAATATTGCACCTCTGGGATGGGCACAAAAAGGAAAAAGAAAAAAGAAGACTAATTATATGCAAACTGCATTTACTGTTATATTTATATTTTTTATATTCTCTAGACTTGGCAGTTTGATCTGAAATTCGACCCAACAACAAGAGCAGTCATTATTATCATTTTTTGTTCAAACAGGAACTTCTTTTGCTAAGCATGAAAGTTTTATTTATTTTGCAAACGTTTTGGTGCAGAGTGTATAAGAAGGGAAATTACTCTGTAATTAATGCTAGGGGACTTAATTCGATGTAAACTGATCTTTCTCATCTTAAACATTACATTTTGAAATTATACTCAATACATAAAAAGCTTGGATTTTAAAAAAAAAGTGTATCACAAGTGAGTCTTGAAGGCCTTGCCTCTCTTGTTTGTATTTTTTCCTGCGTGCAGTTTTTTTTTTAAATTTGTTTTTCCTATCGAAGTGGATTTTTCTACAGAATTTTGTTGCCGTGGGTTCTTTTACGTGTGCTAAGTGCATGCTGCACACGGGACCTCGGTTTGTCGTCTCATCCGAATGACTAGCGTCCAGACCACCACTCAAGGTCTAGTGGAGGGGGAGAAAATATCGGCGGCTGAGCCGTGATTCAAACCAGCGCGCTCAGATTCTCTCGCTTCCTAGGCGGACGCGTTACCTCCAGGCCATCACTCCACATGTTATCGTCGCAGTCTGGTCATTCCTCTTTCGGATCGTAGTTTGCTGTTCACCCCCCACCCTCTACCCCCTACCCTCTCACCCCCGACCTCCCTCCCCACACCCCCTTTCAGATTGCTTCCCCTGTCCTTTGTTAGTATTCTGAGGGTGACAATCATGGTGGTGGTGGTGGTGATGGTAGCGATGACGATGATAATGATGACGATGACAATGAATAATAATGACGATAATGGAGATGATGACGATGACGACGACGACGACGATGATGATAAGAACAACGACGACGATGATGGTGATAGTGGCAGTGGTGGTGGTGGTGGTGACGTCGACGACGATGATGATGATGGTGGTGGTAGTGGTGATGACGACGATGATGATGATGATGATGATGATAACGACGACGACGATGATGATGGTGGTGGTTTTGGTGGTGACGACGACGACGACGATGATGTGCACGTTGTGTCCAGTGGCGGTGCGGGCCGGACCCTGCTTCCAGCACAACTGCCCGGACCTCCACAAAGTGGCAGATTGCGTCGCCAACTCGCACAACGCCTGGCAGTGCCGCTCAGATGAGGTGTCCGCGGGCCGCGCCTTTGTCTGGTCTTTGTCTTGTCGGGATTGTGCGCGGGTCCCCCTTTTGTCTTGTCGGGATTGTGCGCCGTTTCTTTGTCATGTCGAGATTGTGCGCCGTTTCTTTGTCATGTCGAGATTGTGCGCCGTTTCTTTGTCTTGTCGAGATTGTGCGCCGTTTCTTTGTCATGTCGAGATTGTGCGCCGTTTCTTTGTCTTGTCGAGGTTGTGCGCCGTTTCTTTGTCATGTCGAGATTGTGCGCCGTTTCTTTGTCATGTCGAGGTTGTGCGCCGTTTCTTTGTCATGTCGAGATTGTGCGCCGTTTCTTTGTCTTGTCGAGGTTGTGCGCCGTTTCTTTGTCATGTCGAGATTGTGCGCCGTTTCTTTGTCATGTTGAGGTTGTGCGCCGCTCCTTTGTCATGTCGAGATTGTGCGCCGTTTCTTTGTCACGTCGAGATTGTGCGCCGTTTCTTTGTCACGTCGAGATTGTGCGCCGTTTCTTTGTCTTGTCGAGGTTGTGCGCTGCTCCTTTGTTTTGTCTTTGTCGTGTTAATATGTACACAGGCCCTTTGTCTTGATTTTGTTATGTTGATATATGCACCGCTCCATTTCCATGCCAACACGTACGCTGGTTCTTTTGTCATGTCGATACATACACCGTTTCTTTTGTCATGTCGATTCATACACCGTTTCTTTTGTCATGTCGATTCATACACCGTTTCTTTTGTCATGTCGATATGTAAACCGTTTCTTTTGTCATGTCGATACATACACCGTTTCTTTTGTCATGTCGATACATGCACCGTTTCTTTTGTCATGTCGATACATACACCGTTTCTTTTGTCATGTCGATACATACACCGTTTCTTTTGTCATGTCGATTCATACACCGTTTCTTTTGTCATGTCGATACATGCACCGTTTCTTTTGTCATGTCGATACATGCACCGTTTCTTTTGTCATGTCGATACATGCACCGTTTCTTTTGTCATGTCGATACATACACCGTTTCTTTTGTCATGTCGATACATGCACCGTTTCTTTTGTCATGTCGATACATGCACCGTTTCTTTTGTCATGTCGATACATGCACCGTTTCTTTTGTCATGTCGATACATACACCGTTTCTTTTGTCATGTCGATACATACACCGTTTCTTTTGTCATGTCGATTCATACACCGTTTCTTTTGTCATGTCGATACATGCACCGTTTCTTTTGTCATGTCGATACATGCACCGTTTCTTTTGTCATGTCGATATGTACACCGTTTCTTTTGTCATGTCGATACATACACCGTTTCTTTTGTCATGTCGACATGTACACAGTTCTTTGTCATGTCGACATGTACACAGTTCTTTGTCATGTCGGCATGCACACTGCTCCTTTGTCTGTTGAAACCGGTCCTTTGTCATGTCGAAATATATACTGGTCCTTTTGTCACGTCAATAAGTACACTTGTCCAATGTCCTTTTTTCTTCTTCTTCTTCTCCACTGAACCATATATGTACAAACTGTTCGGTCTGAAAGCAGAAGACAAGCATTCATTGTAAACAGTTTTTGTCAACAATGTTTCTGTTCTAAAGAGTAAAAAAACGACAACCCAAAAACAAAAAACAACAACAAAAAAAACAACAAAATAAAAAACGACCAAAAAAAATAAATAAATAAAAATCTTCTTCTTCTTCTTCTTCTGTTCTTCCTAGTCCTCGTCCTCTTCTTCCTCCTTCTTGAATATTTATTTATTTCATTTTATTCTTTTTTTGATTGTGTTATTTTGTCTTTCCGCAGTATTGCGAGGTGAAAGCTAACCAACACGGACTAGATTTCCACTGCAAACATCGAAATCACGTGAGTGAGCATGGTTTTCATCGCTTCCTCTATGAGAAGGAATATTGTATTGTCATCGTTGTCGTCGTGTTCTTCTTCGTCTTCATCATCATCGTCGTCGTTATTGTCGTCGCCGTCGTCGCTATTCTTCTTCTTCTTACTGTTGCCTCAGTGTGTGTGGGGTGGGGGGGACGTGGGGGGTGGGGGTGGGGGGGGGGCTTCCTTGCTTACAGAGCACGTACATATGTTTGTGTGCATGTGTGTGCATATGTGCATTCGTGTGTGTGTGTGTATGCGTGCGTGCGTGCGTGCGTGTGTGTGTGTGTGTGTGTGCGCGCGCGCGCTTTTTTTTTTTTTTTTTTTTTGCCACGCTCACTCTGGAATAATGGTTATCTATAAACCGTCGCGCCAGGATTGGGGATCTCAGGCAAAGAGTACATCACCGATAAGATCAGAGATAGCAGAGGCCTTATCACAGGAAAGCGGCACAGACAGTAGTTTCCCCATGACATAACTCAGTTTGCCCAGAGTAAGACTTCTGGCCACTCGTTTCGATAAGAAGTTCACCAGCACCAAGATGCGTCAGTCTGGAGATGGTGAACAAACGAATGTTACAGAGACGATTTTTCAACACCCTTGATAACGTTCAGATTTCTGAGGTAAAAGACATCTTAAACAACAGCAACAAGAAGTATAAACTGCACTCTCTTTTGGTAGAATTAGTAACCTTAGAATAAAAGAAAGAAGAACACACACACACACACACACACACACAAAAAAAAAAGAAACCGTGAGTAACATCTGAAATATCGTTCTAAAAAATTATTTAAAAAAAACTATACTAGTTTTCTAGTTGACTAATACCAGAGAGAGAGAGAGAGAGAGAGCTATCTTTTTGCCATCTTACATACCTACCTGCTGTCTGTATACTATCAACACTCGTACCTACCTATGTACCTGCCTGTCTGTCTACCTTCTTACCTTTCTATCTATATCTATCTATCTGTCTGTCTGTTCCTACGTGCGTACGTATGTATGTATGTATGATCAATGATTTCTCCATTGCAGTTGGAAATCATTTACAGCTTAGTCTTTTGTGGAGGACTAGGACTCAAACTAGGAGTCAATATTGCACTGGCTCTTAGTGCTGCACCCTTGGGGGCTAGATGGCCTTTGGGAACCAACCATCCCAACACCGACTATCCTAAAACCCTATTATCGGCCGAGAGAGTGGGGATGTAACTTGGGCAAGGCACTCTCTGCTCCAATCAAATTCTTGCCCAGTTGTCTGGGACAGTAGTTGCCTCCTCCGCTGTTCTGATGGCCACAGTCGGGTACGACTGACTATCATGTCTGTCTGTCTGTCTGTATGTCTGTATGTATGTCTGTATGTGATTGTCTATCAATCTATCTAATTGTTGTCACTCTCCACACACTCACGATACCTCCGACCACCCTGTGTGCCCCCCCTGCCCCCTCCTGGCCCCCCCCCCATCCGCCTCCTACCACCCAACTCCCCAACCCTCCCCTCCATCCCTGCAGGCTTGCCCCCAAACGGTTGACCCCACCCTGTGTTCCAACCCCCCGGGCCCAAACGACCACTACGAGTGCCTGTACTGCTGCGACGACAGAGCGTGCGTCCATGACTTGGCAGCCAGGGTGGCCCCCCAGCACACACACCCACACCCACACCCTCCCCACCCCTGCTACAGCTCCCCGTGTCACCATGAGGACACCTGGGACATGTGCGTGTCTGGCACTTACAGCTGTAACGTGGATGAGGTGAGCTGCTTTTTCGTGAGTCAGGTGTGTGTGTGTGTGTGTGCGTGTGTGTGTTGTGTTGTGTTTGTTGTTGCTGCTTCTCTTATCGTGTAGGAGACCCAGGCTGCAAAGTTTAGGTTCTCTCTCTCTCTCTCTCTCTCTCTCTCTCTCAAGGAGGCGTCTCTTGCGTTCGTATTCAGGAACACTCCAGTCGACCCGCAGGTCTCCAAACCCGAAGGCAAATTTGCCCTTACTACCTGCCAAGGTGACTGCCCACGAAGCAGAGGAAATATGGCGGATCCATTTTGTAGCATTGTTTTTTGGTGATGGAACTGAACAGGCCTGCTTTGCGGACAGCACGTGTTTTGCTAACTCTCTCGACAGTGCTCTGAACTGTGGCGCCGTGAAAAGTGAAACTAAGATGATGCACAGAAAGGAATCACCAGGATTTTGAATCATAGACAATGGGTCAGCAACCTCAGTGCACCGTGCGTGTAATGAATACGAAGATAGTTAATCTTCATGTTAAACTGTACCCACGGGTCCGTACCATGTCAAAAGCAACTTGCCCTGAAGGCAAAATGAATTTTTGTCTTGAATACGGTCCCTGGAGGGTTGTGCGAGTGGTGAACAGGAAGTCAGTAAGGATGATGGGCCTTGATGGCTGTCTGCCTGCAGTGATGATGTGTCCAGCTGCAGGGCTGCACGGGTGGATGGGTAGACAGGAGGACGGGTAGGTGTGTATTTTCTTGCGTTTCTACTTAAAGGTGACATGCCTTGACTGCTGTATGCATGGGTTGATGGATATGTGCAGGGGTGGACAGACAGACAGTAGGACGGAGCAGATGCACATTTTCTTGCGTTCATAATTGAACTGCAGTCATTACTCGCAAACATGCATTGCTTGCAATCATAAACACTATAAATATACAATATAAACATAGATGTATTTGAACACACACACACACACACACGCGCGCGCGCGCGCGCGCGCGCACGCACACACGCAAGCACGTATTCACATACGTGCGCGGACGCATGCTCACATATATGCACGCACACATTCACTTACTGACGTACTCATGCAACAACCGGCCATCCACCCACCCACTCACACACACACACACACACACACACACACACATTCGCGCACGCGCTATTCCTATTTGCAATCCATGAAAATCCTTTGAAACAAACATCAAAAGAAAATGATTTCTAACAAAACAAAAACAAAAAAAAAAAAAAAAAAAAAAAAAAAATCATGATTAAAACGCATCAGAACGTGTGCATATGTGTCAATTCTCTACCCCACAAGGAATTGATGCTAATATTGTTGTTGCTACTGTCAGTTTCACGACTGTGGTGGTACTGATGATGGTGATGATGGTGAGAATGGTGGTAGTAGTGATGGCGGTGGTGGTGATAATAATGACGATGACGTTGATGATGGTGATGATGATGATGGTGATGTTGATGATGATGATGGTGAGAATGGTGGTGGTGGTAGTGATGGTGGTGGTGGTGATAATAATGACGATGACGTTGATGATGATGATGCTGGTGATGGTGATGATGATGATGAGAATGGTGGTGGTGGTGGTAGTGATGGTGGTGGTGGTGATAATAATGACGATGACGTTGATGATGATGATGATGATGATGATGAGAATGGTGGTGGTAGTGATGGTGGTGGTGGTGATAATAATGACGATGACGTTGGTGATGATGATGATGATGCTGGTGATGGTGATGATGATGATGAGAATGGTGGTGGTGGTGGTAGTGATGGTGGTGGTGGTGATGATAATGATGATGACGTTGATGATGATGATGATGATGACGACGACT
Organism: Babylonia areolata; assembly: GCF_041734735.1. Classification (NCBI taxonomy): domain Eukaryota; kingdom Metazoa; phylum Mollusca; class Gastropoda; order Neogastropoda; family Buccinidae; genus Babylonia; species Babylonia areolata. The sequence goes on from NC_134889.1 coordinate 34,965,877, forward strand.
CACGATGGTGATAGTGGTGCATGATTCGCTGTGGCAAACAGGTGGACGAACATTTTAAAGTTAAGTGTATTATAGTGAATATATGCAATAGTTTTTATATTAATGTGTTTTATGTTATTGGTTGTTTTTAATCAAGTCCTGTTTATGTTTTTGTGTTGAGTAATTGTCTTCGTTTGTTTTTGCCGCACCTGCTGTAATTTCTCCGAATGAGATAATAAAGTAAATCTTATCTCATCATATCTTGACTCACTCAGTACGGCCAGTCCTCTCTTCTCCTCTACACAGACCCCTCGGATGTCCAGTGGGTGTCTGAATGACCCAACCTTTAGCTTCCGTCGTCAGAATTGTGGTATTCTTTGTCAACATTCACGTCTTCAGTATAAGAGCCTTCCGTTTGCAATATTTGATGATGGTAACTGGGGTGAAACGCTGTTAACGTCGTCTCTTTCGCCGTTCGTATGGAAAGAGTTAAACAGCCGAACAGACAGACGACGGTGGAAAAATGAATAAGCGACCAATCAGCTAGCTTATTAACGACCCCGTGGTGGGGATGCCGGGGGTCTTTCAGTGTAAATAGAATCTCCACCTTCTGGAAATCCTGTGCTAGAAATTTCATCTTTTCTGTCACTCTCTTTGTTTCTGCCTTTTTTCTATCTTCATTGTTGTCTCCTTTTTCTGCCTTCCCAGTCCATTCCCCTTTCTTTTTTCAAGCAAGCTTTGACACTTTTTTTTCTTCTCTTTTCCGCGGTCTGTGATGTACTGTCTATGCTGTTTTGCTCTGGAGATTAGGTAGTGAGATGTAAACACTGGGGTGGGCACTAGCTGCCCATTCTGCAGTGTTATTTGCCGATATGGCCTTTCTTATGTATTTTTTATTTGGCTTTTAAGTATTGTTTTTTTCCCCTTTTTACAATTTTTTTGTAATCCGGGGATGATAACTTAAGCGGAATGGCTGGCGTCCTCAGCATGGCATAGTCTTATCTGCCATAAGGAGCTAAATGGTTGGGATACTGTGTCATGAACTGTGTTTTGTGGGTGTGTTTTAGTGGGTTTTTTTTTGTAGATGTGACAGTTTTGTGTTGACGTGGTAAAGCATTTGTATGGTTTGACAGTCCTGATATGGCCCTGTGCGGTCGGCTAGACTATAAACAACAAGAATAAGAATAACCTTACTAACGAATTAACGAACGAACGAACGAACGAATTGACTGACCGACCAACCGAATGAATGAATGCATACATAGAATAAGTAAATAGATACATACATTAATTGATATATAAAGTAAGACAGAATAAGCTAAAACAGAATTAAAACAAAAATGAACTAAAATTTATGCATTTTTGTCTTTTCCAGTACTGTGACAAAACAAGAAAGAAAAAAAACACAACAAAAAACAAAAGAAGTTGAACTGAATTTAAAGAAAACAAAATAAAACGATACGTTTTTTTCTCCCCCCAGTACTGTGACGTCCACATCAACCATGGCAAAATCGACATGGAATGCCGTTCCTTCTTGGACCACGTGAGGCAGGTATGATGCCATGCCCCCCCCCCCCTTCCTTCCTTCCTCTTCGTCCCTTCCTTTCTTCCTTCTGGTATGTCTCCTTCCTTCCTTCCTTCTGGTATGTCTCCTTCCTTCCTTCCTTCTGGTATGTCTCCTTCCTTCCTTCCTTCCTTCTGGTATGTCTCCTTCCTTCCTTCCTTCCTTCCTTCTGATATGACTGCCCCCTCCCTCCTTCCTTCCTTCCTTCTGGTATGTCTCCTTCCTTCCTTCCTTCCTTCTGGTATGTCTCCTTTCTTCCTTCCTTCCTTCCTTCCTTCTGATATGACTGTCCCCTCCCTCCTTCCTTCCTTCCTTCTGGTATGTCTCCTTCCTTCCTTCCGCTATGTCTCCTTCCTTCCTTCTGATATGACTACCCCCTCCATCCTTCCTTCCTTCCTTCTGGTATGTCTCCTTCCTTCCTTCCTTCTGGTATGACTGCCCCCTCCCTCCTTCCTTCCTTCCTTCTGGTATGTCTCCTTCCTTCCTTCCTTCTGCTATGTCTCCTTCCTTCCTTCCTTCCTTCTGATATGACTGCCCCCTCCCTCCTTCCTTCCTTCTGGTATGTCTCCTCCCTTCCTTCCTTCCTTCCTTCCTTCTGATATGACTGCCCCCTCCCTCCTTCCTTCCTTCCTTCTGGTATGTCTCCTTCCTTCCTTCCTTCTGCTATGTCTCCTTCCTCCCTTCCTTTTGGTATGACTGCCCCCTCCCTCCCTCCTTCCTTCCCTCTGGTATGTCTGACCCCCTTTTCTTCCTTCTTCCTTCCTTCTGGTATGTCTCCTTCCTTCCTTCCTTCTTTCCCCCTTCCTCCCTTCCAATGCTTCCCCCCCCCCACCCCCACCCCCCCGTGGTCTTTTGTTTTCTTTTTAGAACTAAACCATTTAATAACAAATTATAGCTAATTTATTAAAGGTTTTTCTCATTTTGACATTATGTTTCTTAAAATACAGGTTATTTTACAACGTGTGTGTGTGCGCGCGCGTGTTTGCGTGCGCATATGGGTGTGTGAGTGAGTGAGTGTGTGTGTTTTCGTTCTTTAGTTTTGCGTCTTACTGTTATATGTATCAGATGATTAAAATAAAAAAAAGGAGAAGTCACGAAAACAGAAGAGGTAGAACACTACTAAGAAATGAATAACGAACAGTGACATGTAAATGAATTCTGACAGCAACAGCTCAGTAATGGTGATGATAACTGAAACCAAGAACACATTTCTGAAGTACATTAAGTAAAGGAATGTAGAAATAGGGCTATGAACTAATGGTAATGACGATGACGACGACGATGATGATGATGGTGACGATGACAGGATTGCGAGCACCACCAGTCAGCCAACCACAACGGCTGCACTCTGGGATATGTCGACCCACACAGCGACTGCCGCTACTGCTGCCTGTACGACGATTGCGTCAAAAATATTGTGACGTCAAACAACGCCGTGACGTCAACGCCCGCGCCGTCGGTCCCTGGGGTAGAAAGCTGCTTCACAACGGACTGTCACGGCATGTCTGCCTCCCATTGCGTGTCGGGCCAATGGGCATGCGGCGTTTCTGAGGTGGGGGGAAGGGGGGCGGGGGGGGTGAGGGGGGGTGAAAGGATGTATTTCATGATGGCGAATCGATTTCATTT
>NC_134889.1:34974045-34976545 GCF_041734735.1 Babylonia areolata
TCTTTTGTTTCTTTCAGGTCTTGAAGTCGGCATACTAGCTGGATTGTGTCTTCTGCTTGCCCCATCCATGATCTTCCTCGTCCTAGACGGCTGCCTTTTTGTTCTTTGACTGCGTCATGCAGTGGGTTTTGAGGGTTTTCTAATGCTTTGAAGTAGGTCTTGACCTGTTCTAACTTGTTTCTGGCCTGCACTGAAGGAAGGTCAAGCAGGTATCGCATGGTTTCTGTGGGCGTGTCTTTTGTTGTTCCAAGGATCAGCCTCATAGCTTCATTTTGTACTCTTTCTAATTTTAGGAGGTTGCTTTGAGACGGTGTTGTAAGCCCAAGTCCGTAGTCGATCACGCTGAGGACGAGTGATTGGTATAGCAGGAAGAGGTGGCGTTGTTCAATTCCTTTGGTTGCCATTGCTTTTAAGACTGAAAGGCCCTTTTTGCATTTGAGAACAGTGTTTTCTGTATGTTTTCTGAAGGTCAGCATCCTGTCGAAGTGTATTCCTAGGTAGCGTAGGCATTCAGTTTTCTCAATTTGAATCCCATCGAATGACACAGAAGGTGGTGATTTGCTCGCGGTTTTGTTGTTGAGGGTGCACAGCAACGTTTGGGCTTTCGCTGGATTGATGGAAGAGAGAGAGAGAGAGAGAGAGAGATAGTAGGGGGATAAGGGTGGGGGGTCGGGGAAAGGGTGTGTGGGGAGAAAGAGAGCGATAGGCATACATACGCAGAGACATGATCAGGTGCGTGTGTGTGTGTTTGTGTGTGTGTGTGTGTGTGTGTGTGTGCGCGCGCGCGCGGGCGCGCGTAGGTGTCCTCTCGCGCGACGCTTTTCTTTTTCTTTTCATTCATTCATTCATTCTTTCTTTCTTTCATTCCTCTCCTTTCTTTTATTCTTTCTTTCTTTCCTATTATTCTTTCTTTCATTCTTTCTTTTCATCCTCTCTTTCTTCCTTTCTTTTCTTTCTTCTCTTTCATTCTTTCTTTCATCCTCTCTTTCTTGCATTTCTTTCTCTTTTTTTAAAATCCTTTCTTTCTTCTCTTTCCTCTCTTCCTTCCTTCCTTTCTTTTCTTCAGAAATGTGAAGCCGATGAGCAGCATCACAACCACAACAGACCCACCTGCTACAATCCACACGCCATACTGTCCGGAGGTCACGACTGCCACTACTGCTGCAAGGATGCCGACTGCGTGCACGCCATTTTGGGGGTCCCTACCCCCACCACCACCACCACTTCTCTCGCGACATCAACTCCAGCGGTCTCCACTACACAGGCAGCAGCAGCAGGAACAGCAGCAACAACACAACCAGCCACAGCAACAACATCATCTATCACTGCTACCACTGCTGCTGCTGCTACTGCTACGCCCGTGATGACGACACAGTCAGCAGCAACGTCATCAGCAACGTCACCAGCCGCTGTCACCACGCCAGGTACCACTGTCACGTCATCTCCGTCACGGGGACAGCTGCGGCGGCCGTGGCCACAGCTTCAGTTTCAGTTTCAGTTTCAGTTTCTCGAGGGGGCGTCACTGCGTTCGGACAAATCCATACACGCTACACCACATCTGCTAGGCAGATGCCTGACAGCAACAACCCAACGTGCTTGTCAAACCTTGAGTGCATGGGTTTTTTTTGTTGTTGTTTGTTTGTTTCTTTGTTTTGTTTTCTTATTTATATATTTGTGTACCTGTTCGAGTGGATTTCTTTTCACATAATTTTTGACAGAGGACAGCAGTCTGATTGTCATGTTGTTGTTTTTTTGTTGTTGTTGTTGTTTTGTTGTTGTTTTTTTTGTTTCTTTGTTTGTTCTTTTTCAGAGCGCCAAGTGCGTGCTGCACACGGGACCTCGGTTTATCGTCTCATCCGAAAGACTAGACGCTCAGTTTGATTTTCCAGTCAAACGTGGGAGAAAGGGCGAGAGCGGGATTCGAACCCACACCCTCACGGACTCTCTCTCGTGGCCACAGCGACCGTAAAGGGTTAACGGGTATAGGATAGATAGATAGATAGGATAGATAGATAGATAGACAGACAGACAGACAGGGAGATAGATAGCTAGGTAGATAGGTAGATAGACTAATATATAACTAGAAAGACAGACAGATGGATAGACAAACAGACAGACAGACAGACTGACGGATACGCAGATAAATAAACAGATAGATTGATTGATAGATGGATAGACACACACACACACACACACACACACACACACACACACACACACACACACACACACACACACACAGAAAGAGAGAGAGAGAGAGAGAGAGAGATGTATATATACGTATGTATATATGGAGTGTGTGTATGTGTGTGCGCGCGCGCATACGTCTCTCTCTCTCTCTCTCTCTCTCTCTCTCTCTCTCTCTCTCTCTCTCTCTCTTTCTCTCTCTCTTTCTGTAGCCTATATCTCCCTGTCTCTGTCTCTCTCTCTAATTGTCTGTCTCTTTCTGTCTGTTCATCCCCATCTGCCTGTTCGTCTGTATGCCTGCCACCCTCTCTCT
>NC_134889.1:34981545-34984045 GCF_041734735.1 Babylonia areolata
TAACCCTTTTATAACTTGGAAAAGCGAAAATAGACGGATTAAATATTTTTCACGGCGATAGTTTTGTACGCCGAGGCTGATAGCTCACGTAAAAGGTTGTCCACTGGCTTTGTTTAGCGTAATGTATATTGCGTAAGGAAGAGATAAGTGGGGAAGGGGGGGGGGATGTACTCTTTTGCAATTAGTAAAAAAAGAACATAGTCAACAGAGCCAGCGAGGTGTTACAGGTTTTCCTGTTTCCCTCCCTTCCGTGCCACTGCCTTCGACGGGTCTCCGGGACAAGCCTGGAATGGTCCTCGCCCCCCTTCTAACGTGTCACCCCGAAACTCCTTCACTCCCGTTCCCGTTCCCACTTACCCACTGTCCCTCTTGCCCGACCAGCTTCAGCCAGCAAACTACCAGCGTGGTCCGTCTTTGGCTGTCAGCATGTGTCTGAACTCTGGCAGCGTGTTTGAGCAGAACTGGCGCTGCAGTTGTCTGCAAATTGTATTGTGCTGTAGTTAGACAGAGGTTATTTTTGTGTGTGTGTGTGAGTAATGCTTGGGTTTGTGGCGTTCATTTATTTATGTATGTTTGCATGACCATAGTAAAACGAGCTGAACTTTTGTCTCCGTGTTTGTGTTGTCGGGACGTTACTCTGGGGAGGGGCGGGGGTTCATGGGCAACCCCTTACGGGTTGTGACATTGGTGTTGTTGTTTTTGTTGGTGGTGGTGTTGGTGGTGTTCTTGTTGTTTTTGTTGGTGGTGGTGTTGGTGGTGTTCTTGTTGTTTTTGTTGGTGGTGGTGTTGGTGGTGTTCTTGTTGTTTTTGTTGGTGGTGGTGTTGGTGGTGTTCTTGTTGTTTTTGTTGGTGGTGGTGTTGGTGGTGTTCTTGTTGTTTTTGTTGGTGGTGGTGTTGGTGGTGTTCTTGTTGTTTTTGTTGGTGGTGGTGTTGGTGTTCTTGTTGTTTTTGTTGGTGGTGGTGTTGGTGGTGTTCTTGTTGTTGTTGCTCCAGTCTCTGTTCCCGTCTATCTTTTGCTGTTATTCTTGTTGGTGTTGTTGCTGTTATTGTTGGTGTTATAGCACACATACACACATATGCATGCATATATATATATATATATATATATATATATATATATATATATATATATATATATATATATGTGTGTGTGTGTGTGTGTGTGTGTGTGTTGTTGGCGTCCGTCTGTCTCGGGAGACAATGGAACTCTGCGCCTGGTTCAGTCAAGTTGTTGAGTTGCAGCGCCTGCTGTGGCTGTACAGTCCCATTCTGGATCGGCAGGCTCTGTTGCAGTTGTCGCGGGTGAAAGTCGCACCTGGCTCAGAGGGTACGGATTCTGCCGTCTGCGCTCTGTCCCCTGTTCCCATTGCTGTTCTCTCTACTCCTCGCTCCTCTGGACGCATGCCTTCACGGTCCTTCTCCAGCTGTTGTGGTCTTCAGCGATCACCTCCCAACCTGCTTGGTCCATGTCGCCTGCTCTCATGTCTCGTTTGCAGACGTCCCTGTAGCGTAGGACAGGTCTTCCTGCAGGTCTGGAACCAGTGGCGAGCTCGCCACAAAGGATGTCCTTGGGGATTCGCCCGTCATCCATTTGCCTGACGTGGCCGAACGGTGCCCTGCATGTCTTCATGAAAAGACGTGATCATCCTCAGGAGCTGGGGGGACATCCAATCTGTAGCAGTGTGAAGAGACCTTTTTTGCTGACCAGGTCGAAGGCCTTGGTGAGTTCGATGAATGCGACGTATAGAGGCCGTCTCTGCTCCCGACATTTCTCCTGTAGCTGTCGCAAGGAAAAGACCATGTCGACTGCTGATCTTCCAGCTCTGAATCCGCACAGTGCCTCAGGGTATTCGCGTTCAGCAAGTAACTGCAGTCTGCTCAGGACTACACGGGCAAAGGCTTTCCCAACGATACTGAGGGAGATTCCACGGTAGATGTCGCAGTCGCTGCGATCACCCTTGTTCTTGTACAGAGTGATGTTGGCGTCATGCATCTCCTGGGGCACAGTCCCTTCTTCCCAGCATTATATATAATTTATATATATATATATATATATATATGTATATTGTGTTCTTGTTACTGTTTTTGTTGCTCCTTTCTCTGCACTTGTTTGTCTATTGTTGATATTGTTGATTGTTCTTGTTGGTGCTGTTATTGCTGCTGGTTGTGTTCGTGATGTTGTTGGTGTTGTTGATTGTTCTTGTTGGTGCTGTTATTGCTGCTGGTTGTGTTCGTGATGTTGTTGGTGTTGTTGATTGTTCTTGTTGGTGCTGTTATTGCTGCTGGTTGTGTTCGTGATGTTGTTGGTGTTGTTGATTGTTCTTGTTGGTGCTGTTATTGCTGCTGGTTGTGTTCGTGATGTTGTTGGTGTTGTTGATTGTTCTTGTTGGTGCTGTTATTGCTGCTGGTTGTGTTCGTGATGTTGTTGGTGTTGTTGATTGTTCTTGTTGGTGCTGTTATTGCTGCTGGTTGTGTTCGTGATGTTGTTGATATTGTTGAT
>NC_134889.1:34989045-35091545 GCF_041734735.1 Babylonia areolata
TGAGGGCAGGCAATAGCTGTCCACAGTGAGGGCGGGCAATAGCTGTCCACAGTGAGGGCAGTCTAAAGATGTCCACAGTGAGGGCAGTCTTATTTGTCCACAGTGAGGGCAATATTGCCTTTTTGCTTTTCCCTGGGACTTTGCGCTGTGAAGGTCTCGTCACCAGGTGGATGATAAACTGGTTCGCTGATCTGAATTGTTTGTACGATCAAATTTATCAAAATGATATTCGTATCCGACTAAGACCATTACACCAGGGTAGCAGAGGAGACAACTGCTGTCTCGACTGGGCGAGAGTTTGATTATAGTGGAGTGTCTTGCCCACGCTGCATCCTGGCTCTCTTAGTTAAGAGGGTTTTAGGACAGTCGGCGTTGGGATGGTTCACTCGCCCCCAAGGCTGCAGCACGAAGAGCCAGTGCAATTTTGCCGCCGAGTTTGAGAGCCACAGTCCTTCGCAAAAGACTAAGCTGTAAATGACTTCCCTTTGCAGTGGAGAAACCATCTTTTTTCCGCTTTCGCATTGCTTTTGGCCCACCTGTAAGCTTATGTCAGTCTCTGATTCAAGCCAAGATTTGATTGATGGATTGGTTGACTGACTCCTTCAATATTTTTGTTTGTTTGAAAGTTGATTGATTGACTGTTGATTTCAATTTTGATTGATCAACTGATTGATTCTTTAATTTATTCATTGACTGACTGACAGGTTGACTCATACGCGTTCAACCAGTTAATGATTGATTTGTTTACTGAACGAGCGAATGATCATTGAACGATTGATTGATTGATCAGTCACCATGGGTGGACGTTGCAGATGTGCAGATGCCCACACCTGCCATGACCTCTGGTACCTCCAGACGTCAGACAAAAGCATCTGCATGACCTTGAACCCCATGGCCTTGACCCCTGACGTCACCTGCCATTTCTGCTGCATTGGCGACGGCTGCAATGCCAACATGGTTCCTGACAGCAACCTTTTGTGGCGGCCTTAGAAGCACTGTTTTGGCGCTCTTTATGACACTGTTTTGGCGCTCTTTATGACACTGTTTTGGCGCTCTTTATGACACTGTTTTGCCGCTCTTTATAACACTGTTTTGCCGCTCTTTATAACACTGTTTTGACGCTCTTTATAACACTGTTTTGCCGCTCTTTATAACACTGTTTTGCCGCTCTTTATAACACTGTTTTGCCGCTCTTTATAACACCGTTTTGGCGCTCTTTATGACACCGTTTTGGCGCTCTTTATGACACTGTTTTGGCGCTCTTTATGACACCGTTTTGGCGCTCTTCATGACACTGTTTTGGCGCTCTTTATGACACCGTTTTGGCGCTCTTTATAACACTGTTTTGGCGCTCTTTATAACACCGTTTTGGCGCTCTTCATGACACTGTTTTGGCGCTCTTTATAACACTGTTTTGCCGCTCTTTATAACACTGTTTTGGCGCTCTTTATGACTCTGTTTTGCCGCTCTTTGTAACACTGTTTTGGCGCTCTTTGTAACACTGTTTTGCCGCTCTTTATAACACTGTTTTGGCGCTCTTTATGACTCTGTTTTGCCGCTCTTTGTAACACTGTTTTGGCGCTCTTTGTAACACAGTTTTGCCGCTCTTTGTAACACTGTTTTGGCGCTCTTTGTAACACTGTTTTGGCCTTCTTTGTAACACTTGTTTGGCGTTCTTTTAAACATTGGTTTGGCGTTTTTGAACGTCGTTCTAGCATTCTTTGTATGATCGTTTTAACGTGTCTTTGTTACACATTTTTGGCGTTCTTTGTAACAGTTTTGGCGTGCTCTGTAACACTGGTTTGGCGCTCTTTGTAGCATTGTTTTGGCGTTTTTGTAACATCGTTTTGGCGTGCCCTGTAACACTGGTTTGGCGCTCTTTGTAGCATTGTTTTGGCGTTTTTGTAACACTGTTTTGGCGTGCCCTGTAACACTGGTTTGGCGCTCTTTGTAGCATTGTTTTGGCGTTTCAGTTATTGTAACACTGTTTTGGCGTGCTCTGTAACACTGGTTTGGCGTGCTCTGTAACACTGGTTTGGCGCTCTTTGCATCATTGTTTTGGCGTTTCAGTTATTGTAACACTGTTTTGGCGTGCTCTGTAACACTGGTTTGGCGCTCTTTATAAGATCGTTTTGGCGATCTTTGTAATATTGTTTTGGCGCTGTTTGAAACACCGTTTAAGTGCTCTTTGTAACGCCGTTTTGGCGATCTATGTATCATTGTTTTGGCGTTCTTTGTAACAATGGTTTGGGCTCCTTGCAACACAATTTTGGTGTTCTTTGTAACACTGGATTGGTGTTCTTTGTAACATTCTTTTGGTTGGCATCTTTTAGTGCGCGTTGACGGACGCGCATGCATGTGTATGTACGTGAGCGCGCGCGTGTGTGTATGTGCATGTGCGTGTGTTTGGTGTCCGTGCGCGCGTATGAGAATGGTGTGTGTATGCATGCGTGATGTATGTGTGAGCTTGTGTATGTGTGCATGTATACGGCTGTATGCGTGCATGCATGTATGTGTACGATTTTTTTTAATGTACACATGTGTTTAAGACGAGATGCATAGGCGTACATTCGACACACACCACAGAGTACCACAGAGAGAGAGAGGGGGGGGGGGGGAGGAGAGAGAGAGAGAAGCATATACTCATGTCATGCGGACGCACACACATACACCCATCCATCCATCCACACGTAGATAAGCATATACTGTGTGAACCTATCCATCCATACATGTATATAAACAAACATGTAAACATAAACACGCACCTGCACCTACGTACTTACATACATGTGCATAGAAAGGAAAACACGGTATTTGCATCCCATTTTATTCAGCCTCATAGTTATTGTCGAGTTGCCCGTATTACAGTATGCAAACAGCACACACACACGCACGCACACACGCACACACACACACACACACACACACACACACACCAAAACCAACAACAAACAAGCACACACATACACATCACACACACCTCGTCAGCTTATCTCTGAAATATCGAAGCACATCGACCCACACCACTGGTCTGAGACATCAGTTGATATCCCACATAGGTTTACAGCGAAGAAAGTGGAGAATGGAGAGAGAGAGAGAGAGAGAGAGAGGAAAAGAAGAAATATAGAATCAATCTCACCAACTGTGGCAAATCAAGGATAAATATCTTTGAATCGAAACACGACAAAACCAGAGAAGAGTTCAATCTCACTATCAGAAGAGAATCAGTCTCACTATCAGAAGAGAATCAGTCTCACTATCAGAAAAAATCAATCTCATTATCAGAAAAATCAATCTCACTATCAGAAGAGAATCAATCTCACTATCAGAAGAGATTCAGTCTCACTATCAGAAGAGATTCAGTCTCACCGTCAGTCGCCAATTAATCATAACCATCTTCGAACCGAAACACAATAAAACCAAGCCATGCATCAACACGCAGTTATCATCGGCTGAATCCTGATCAGAATAGTGCAGTCACCGAACAACGTCACGTTCAAAGAGCCACTCTTAGCGGTGGGCCCGTGGTCCTCTTCCTAGACTAGGAAGCGAGTGTTCCCGGGTTCGAGACCCGCACACGGACCAAAGTTTTTACCCCTCACTCCCCCCCCTCCCTCCACCACTAGACCTTGAATGGTGGTCTGGGTGCTAGTCATTCAGATGAAACGATACACTCGAGGTACCATGTGCAGCAGGCACTTGGCGCGCGTAGTAGTTTATTTTTTAATTTTTATTTTTATTTTTTTAGAATAAAAAGGCAAGAAAAGGGTTGTTTCTGACAAAACTCGGTAGAAAAATCCATGTGATAGTATGGATAGTACAACAAATGCATTTGTAGACCAAAAAAAAAAAAAAGGCTGACGATGCTCCATGAAGACGCGCTCTTCTCCGCGCCCCCAACACCCCCCCCCCCCCCCATCCCTCCGCGCCCCGCTTTTGATTTTTATTCTATTTATTCAATGTGGTGCGGCATGTAGACCTAATGATCATGAATCAGTCCAGCAGCGTAACCCAACACGCTTAGTCAACGCCTTGAGAAAAAAGAAAAAAAAGAGGAAAAAAAGTGCATACGAGTATAGCCATGTTGTGGAGTATCGACACGGGGGAGTATCGACACGGGTGTGGTGGGTGGAGTATCGACACGGGGGGGGGGGGGGGGGTATCGACACGGGGGTGGTGGGGGGGAGTATCGACACGGGGGTGGTGGGGGGGAGTATCGACACGGGGGGCGGGGAGTATCGACACGGGGGGGGGGGGGGGGGGAAGAGGGAGTATCGACACGGGGGAGTATCGACACGGGGGGGGGGGGGGGGGGGGAGTATCGACACGGGGGGGGGGGGGGGGGAAGAGGGAGTATCGACACGGGGGAGTATCGACACGGGGGGGGGGGAGTATCGACTCGGGGGAGTATCGACACGGGGGGGTTGGGGGAGTATCGACTCGGGGGAGTATCGACACGGGGGAGTACCAGGCTGACCCCTTATCGATGGAGGGGGGGAGGGGGGAGGAAATCCTATGTATATAGAGCTCTCCAGGTCGCGGCAATACGCCGGCTGTTGGTCTGTAGATGTTACCTGCAGCTGTTACCTGGCCGTGGCGATGTGAGCATTAACTGGAGAGTGAGAGTCAGGTGGGCGTTGTGGTCAAATGCACAGAACAGCCGTTCAGAATCAGACAGGAACTGAGTCCCCGCAAGTGCTGGTGTCACTACAGTCTGCTGTGCTCACCTGTTTGTGTATTTGTTTATTTAGAAGAAGAAGAAGAAAATAGTGGTAGTGGTAGTAGTGGTGGTAGTAGTGGTAGTGGTGGTGGTGGTGGTAGCAGTATTTCTTTTTCTTCTTCTTCATCGTCGTCGCGGTCTTCTTTTTAGTATTATTATTATCATTCTTTTTAGCATCACCACCATCATCATCACTGTTACTATTACCATTATCATGATTATTATTATTGTTACTATTATCATGATGATGATGATGATTATTATTATCATGACCGTTGTCGTCGTTGTCGTTGTCATTATCATTGTTGCTGTAACCATCATTGTTGTTGTTCTTCTTCTTCTTTCCGTTACACGACCAACATCGACTTGCCGATGACTCTGTCGTGGTTCATGCATGCTGGGTATTTTCGTGTCTCCATAACCCACCGAACACAGACATAGGTTACAGGATCTTTAACGTGCGCATTTGATCTTCTGCGTGCATATACACACGAAGGGGAGTGGGGGTGGGATTGGCAGCGTGGCGTGCGAACTCTAACGGATTTGAAGGAGAAATGGAGAGCACTGAAAGCGTCGGTTCTAAACAAAAAGAGAGACGAGGCGAAAACGGGAGGAGGGCCAGCACCAGCGCCAGTGCCCTACGAAGAAGTGATATTGTCTATCATAGGGGACAAGTCAAACTTGTTCTCTGGAGTGACCGGTGAGTTACTGTTTTTTATCATTCTCATTTCACATGCCAATAGAATTACACTGACGTAAATGATGCAAATATGCATTTCACTGCTCCATTCTGTAAACTTTCACATTTCACAAACGCTTGTCTTGTCATTATAGTCTAGCCGGAGCCAGAGCCGGCAAGGAATAGTTTAAGAAAACGCGGGTTTCTTCTTTTCAAGGAATAGTTTCTTCCTTTTAAGTAATAGTTTCTTCTTTTTTAAGGAATAGCCTGGGTTTGTTTTATTCAGATTTTCATTTTTGTTCACATTATTACAGAGAATGTTATTGAATGGCTAATTGCAGGGGAAGATGACAGCACTGCCGGCTTCGACATTTTCGGAGAACCAAGCAATGTGTCAGTGTTACCAGACACCCTGCATTCGGGTCAGTATAAATCTCTCTCTCTCTCTCTCTCTCTCTCTCTCTCTCTCTCTCACACACACACACACACACACACACACACACACACACACACACACACACACATGCACACACACACATGCACACACGCGCACACACACACGCACACACACACGCGCGCACACACACATGCACACACACACGCACACACACACACACACATGCACACACACACGCACACACACACGCACACACACACACACACACACACGCACACACACACACGGGTGGACACACACACACACAAACACACACACGCACACGCACACACACACGCACGCACACACACACACACACAAACACACACACAAACACACACACAAACACACACACATACACACGCACACAGAGTGTGTTTGGGGGGAGGGAGGGGGGGGGGGCAAAGAGTCCTACCTGAACGTTGATTGAATGGTAGCCTTTTCTGTTGACGAATTCATGTTCCTGCTCGTGTGGCCGCTGGATGCACACCTGTGTTCCATCGATGCACCCCACCGCGTTGGGGAATCCGTAAGACTGGTAAAGCGCTCGTTTGGTTCTGTTCGCACTGGATTGATCAGGAAAGAAGATATGTTGCCGGGCTTGTCTGAACATAGCGTCAGTCACTCTGCTGACAGTTCGGCTCACTGTCGACTGGTCCACGCCGACCAATTCTCCACAGACGTCTTGAAATGTTGACGTGGCCAAGTAGCGCAAAGTGACGAGCACTTGCTGCAGGGGAGTGAGGGTGAATCCGCGATTCGCGAGAGTGATGTCAGCTGACACCTCACGTGTCAGTTCCAGGATGTGCTGCCGACGAAATCGGAACTTACGAAACACTTCTCTGTCGTCGTACGTGTCGAAGGGATTAGTACGGTCCCGGAAAATCCGGTTTCTTCGTAGAAGACGCCGCTGTCGTGCTTGGAAAAACAAAAGTGCCGCCATATTTACACGCGTTTAGGCCCGCTATCGGACCCCCAGAGGTGCGATAACTTTAAACGCGAAAATCCGTATAGGATAGGCTAACCAGATTGACGTGCATACCGATTTTTCCCGCCTATCCGCCCGTATAGGGGATAAACGCGGTTAGTCCACTAAACGGACCGACGTGCATACGCGCCCTGGAGAGTGGGAAGTTGGGATGAGGAGTCAACGATTTCACTTCACTGTTTGGTATGAGGGAGAGATGCGAGCATGAAATTTGTACAGAGAATGCTGTAGGATGAAAGTAGGATGAATGTACCTGGAGTTTGAAGTGCCAGGCTGTTGAGTACCAGCGACCCTCCTTGTGTTATTTTGCTTAGCTGGCTCCCTCCTTAGGATGCAAAATGTAAGTTTGGGTTCTTCGTCTGAGCTCGTCTTTTATTGTTATGTCTAGATCTAGAGTCATGTGGAATGAAGTAGGTTAGATTTGAACTGAATGAGAGAGCCTTAGGCCGGTGGTAAGAATAAGTTCGTGATTATATTTGTTGTGGGAAGGGGGGTACGTCATTTCAAAATATTCGGAAGAATAAATGTACAAGAAAGGGAGATAAAATTAAAAATTACTTCGTTATTGCCCTTGGTCGGAAGTGGTAGCGGAAGGTGTGAGCCTGGGTATTTATTACATTTTTAATTTTTTGTGTAACAGAAATCTTATTCGTGACACCTTCCACCAACAGTCTCTACTTGGTGTATATGTTTGAATATAAAAGGGATAAAGCTTTTCTTCTTCTTCTTCTAATCCGTAGTCTCCGAACACAGGATTTGGCTGTGAACATTTTGTCCACATGGTAGTACACTGTGCGCTCAGTTTTGATCTGTTGCTGTTGGAATTATGTTCACATGATTGTACATTATGTGTTCAGTTTAGATTTGTTGGTGTGGAATAATGCTCATGTGGCACTGCACTATGTGTTCAGTTTATTGCTGGGTGGATTGTGTTCACATGGTAGTGCATTATGTGTTCAGTGTGGATCTATTGCTGTTGGAATTATGTTCGCATGGTAGTGCATTATGTGTTCAGTTTGGATCTGCTGGTGTGGAATAATGTTCATGTGGTAATGCACTATGTGTTCAGTTTATTGCCTGAGGGATTTGTTCAGTTTAGATCTGTTGGTGGGGAAACTATGTTCAGATGGTAATGAACTGTGTGTTCAGTTTTCATCTATTGGTGGGGGAATTATGTTCCGCATGGCAATGCACTTTGTGTTCAGTTAGTATCTGTTGCTGGGGAAATTATGTTCATGTGGCAATGCACTATGCACGCAGTTTATTACTGGGAGGATGGGGGTTATGTTCACGTGGTAATGCACCATGTGTTTTGTTAGGAACTATTGGTGGGGGAATGATGTTCAATGGTAATGCACTACATGTTCAGTTTGGAACTATTGCTGGGGGAATAATGTTCACATGGTAATGCACTTGTGCTGATGACCTTACAACCAGTTCTCACTCATTCTCATCTGTCTCGGGTTTTCGTGATGTGCCAGGCCTGCCCATTCGGGAACATTGTCCTCTCATCTTTTGGGGGTTTTTGTTGTTGTTTTTTTGTTTGTCTGGCTGTCCTGATTCCTTGCACTGTGCGCTCCACTGGGTGCCAGTTGCATGGCTTGGTTCTAACTTTCTGACAGTTACATGTGACTAAATGCCTACGTTGACCAAACTACGCCATTGGTCAGTTCCATACTACACACAGTAGCGGGTTACGACCATACTAGGCTCTTCGTCCGGGCAATGCAACTGCCTCCAAACGGACCATGAGTTTGGTAGACCGTGCATATGGTGTGTAGGTATACGTGTCTCCCATGTATTTTATTTTATTTTTCAGCGTCAGACAGAAATGTTATCGAGATATCATAGAACCCACCAAAACCATAAATTCCACTTACCGTTTTCTGAAAAAATGAATAAAATTAAAAAGAGAATATGGTTATAATTCAAATTATTTTGTTTCTTTTTTTTTTGTAGTTCTTTTTGAAAAAAAAACAAGGGGGTGGGAGATGGGGACTGCTGACCATTGACCACCGCTGACCATCACTGACCGCTACTGATTACTGACACGACGTACTGACCACCACTGACCATGGCTGATCACCGTCGACCGCTGACCACTGACTATTGCTGACCATACACTGACTACTACCGACCACTGCACACAAATGTATATGTATGATTTAACATAAATATAGGTTTGGGGGAACATTGACCTGTGGAGAATATAGACCTGGGGGTAACATTGGCCTGGGGGAATAAAGACCCGGGGAAACACAGACCTGGGAGAATATAGACCTACCAGAAACGTTTCAGGGGGATCATAGACCTGTGGGAACATAGACCTGGGGAATATAAACCTACCACATATAGACCTACAAACATAGACATGCTCTCATTTCTAGTGCCCTCTTCAAACTTAAGTCTGGCCTGCACTGAAGGAAGGTCAAGCAGCAACCGCATAGTCTCAGAAGGGGTGTCTTTCATTATTTCCAGGATCAGTTCATTTAGGATTCTTTCGAACTTCAGGAGGCTGCTTTGAGACAGTGTTGTTAGCCCTAGTCCACAGTCAGTTAACCTTCGCCGCACTGAGCTTCTGACTCAAAGATTCGTCCCAAGGTGGGCCTCTCAGACCCACATACCGCCAAAGAAGCAATGGGCGGTTTACCCCTTAATAATCCCAGCGTGGGCCTGTCAGACCCACAGGGTTGCAAAGCAGGCAAGCGATAGGGCCTAGGGCTGAATTCAGCCGTCACCGGTGCATCTTGAAACAAGCATGGCATGACAAGCATCCATGGTGGAAGAAGCAGAGCGAGAACTTCGCGCTGCTTTGGGTGTATTGGGGTAAGTAATTCGATCGCCCATGTTGCATCCTTGTTATTATTTATTTGTGTACACTTTTGAAACATTTAAGAAATCCTGCCCGTTTTTTAAATACTTTTCGTGTTGTGAAGTTAGTTGCATGAACTGCTGCCGAGTTTCAGGAGGCAGCATAGCAACACACATAGATCTAGCGCTCTATTACGCTCTGTGTGTTATAGGGGACTAGTTTATGAATATCCATTGTGTCTATGGCTAGCAATGGCTGCAGCAACTTATCGAAATTGAATCTAAACTATTTGCGCCCTAACAATATGCATTGTGAAGCTGGTTGTCTGCAGGCAAGCGATGGTGCCACGTTTACAGTAAATTTGGATTCCCTTTCAAAAAAAGCCTTTTCCAACAAAAACGCTTTTGGGGGATTAGTTTTTATATATGACACTTTTGCATCTATTGTTATATGTTTACATATGATGTACGTATCATGCGAGCTCAAGTGCACAGATTGCTCTGCATGTGTGTTGTGGGAGCTAAGATATGTATGATTGATTGTGTGTGTGTTTGGGGTGGAAATGTGTTTATATGTGTATTTGGGTGGGCGCTGGTGGTGGTGAAGTGGCACAGCCGTGCATGTTCCCTGCCCCTGGCCTTCATTATAGCCCTCTGCAAGTGACGCCCTACCTCCAATGGGCTGCAACCCCCACGTTTAGTGGTTGATTCCAGGTATTTCTGGAAGGCATTATCAAAGACCATATTGATTTGCCAAGCAGAGAAGGATAGAAAGCAAATAATAAAACTGACAGAGAACGACTGGCAGCAGAGTATAAAATCTCAAGAAGAACAGACAGCAGAGAAGGAGGACAGCAGAGAAGAACAGATGGCACAGAACATGACAGGGAAGAACGGATATCAGAGAACAGATGGCACAGACGATGACAGGGAAGAACAGACAGCAGAGAAGAACAGATGGCACAGAACATGACAGAGAAGAACAGACAGCAGAGAAGAACAGATGGCACAGAAAGATGACAGGGAAGAACAGACAGCAGAGAAGAACAGATGGCACAGAACATGACAGAGAAGAACGGATATCAGAGAACAGATGGCACAGAACATGACAGGGAGGAACGGATAGCAGAGAAGAACAGATGGCACAGAAAGATGACAGGGAAGAACGGACAACAGAGAAGAACAGATGTCACAGAACATGACAGAGAAGAACGGATATCAGAGAACAGATGGCACAGAACATGACAGGGAGGAACGGATAGCAGAGAAGAACAGATGGCACAGAAAGATGACAGGGAAGAACAGACAGCAGAGAAGAACAGATGGCACAGAAAGATGACAAGGAAGAACGGATAGCAGAGAAGAACAGATGGCACAGAAAGATGACAGAGAAGAACAGACAGCAGAGAAGAACAGATGGCACAGAAAGATGACAGGGAAGAACAGACAGCAGAGAAGAACAGATGGCACAGAAAGATGACAAGGAAGAACGGATAGCAGAGAAGAACAGATGGCACAGAAAGATGACAAGGAAGAACGGATAGCAGAGAAGAACAGATGGCACAGAAAGATGAGAACGAAGAACGGATAGCAGAGAAGACAGATGGCACAGAAAGATGACAACGAAGAACGGATAGCAGAGAAGAACAGATGGCACAGAAAGATGACAACGAAGAACGGATAGCAGAGAAGAACAGATGGCACAGAAGATGACAGGGAAGAACGGATATCAGAGAAGAACAGATGGCACAGAAAGATGACAAGGAAGAACGGATAGCAGAGAAGAACAGATGGCACAGAAGATGACAGGGAAGAACGGATAGCAGAGAAGAACAGATGGCACAGAAAGATGACAACGAAGAACGGATAGCAGAGAAGAACAGATGGCACAGAAAGATGACAAGGAAGAACGGATAGCAGAGAAGAACAGATGGCACAGAAAGATGACAGGGAAGAACGGATAGCAGAGAAGAACAGATGGCACAGAAAGATGACAGAGAAGAACGGATAGCAGAGAAGAACAGATGGCACAGAAAGATGACAGGGAAGAACGGACAGCAGAGAAGAACAGATGGCACAGAAAGATGACAGAGAAGAACGGATAGCAGAGAAGAACAGATGGCACAGAAAGATGACAGAGAAGAACGGACAGCAGAGAAGAACAGATGGCACAGAAAGATGACAGAGAAGAACAGACAGCAGAGAAGAACAGATGGCACAGAAGATGACAGGGAAGAACGGATAGCAGAGAAGAACAGATGGCACAGAAAGATGACAGGGAAGAACGGATAGCAGAGAAGAACAGATGGCACAGAAAGATGACAGGGAAGAACGGATAGCAGAGAAGAACAGATGGCACAGAAAGATGACAGGGAAGAACGGATAGCAGAGAAGAACAGATGGCACAGAAAGATGACAGGGAAGAACGGATAGCAGAGAAGAACAGATGGCACAGAAAGATGACAGGGAAGAACGGATATCAGAGAAGAACAGATGGCACAGAAAGATGACAGGGAAGAACGGATAGCAGAGAAGAACAGATGGCACAGAAAGATGACAGAGAAGAACAGACAGCAGAGAAGAACAGATGGCACAGAAAGATGACAGGGAAGAACGGATAGCAGAGAAGAACAGATAGCACAGAAAGATGACAGGGAAGAACGGATAGCAGAGAAGAACAGATGGCACAGAAAGATGACAGAGAAGAACAGACAGCAGAGAAGAACAGATGGCACAGAAAGATGACAAGGAAGAACGGATAGCAGAGAAGAACAGATGGCACAGAACATGACAGGGAAGAACGGATATCAGAGAAGAACAGATGGCACAGAAAGATGACAGGGAAGAACGGATAGCAGAGAAGAACAGATGGCACAGAACATGACAGGGAAGAACGGATATCAGAGAACAGATGGCACAGAAAGATGACAGAGAAGAACAGACAGCAGAGAAGAACAGATGGCACAGAAAGATGACAGGGAAGAACGGATAGCAGAGAAGAACAGATGGCACAGAAAGATGACAGAGAAGAACAGACAGCAGAGAAGAACAGATGGCACAGAAAGATGACAAGGAAGAACGGATAGCAGAGAAGAACAGATGGCACAGAAAGATGACACGGAAGAACGGATAGCAGAGAAGAACAGATGGCACAGAAAGATGACAAGGAAGAACGGATAGCAGAGAAGAACAGATGGCACAGAAAGATGACAGGGAAGAACAGACAGCAGAGAAGAACAGATGGCACAGAAAGATGACAGGGAAGAACGGATAGCAGAGAAGAACAGATGGCACAGAAAGATGACAGAGAAGAACGGACAGCAGAGAAGAACAGATAGCACAGAAAGATGACAAGGCAAGAACGGATAGCAGAGAGAACAGATGGCACAGAAGATGACAGGGAAGAACAGGACAGCAGAGAAGAACAGATGGCACAGAAAGATGACAGAGAAGAACGGATAGCAGAGAAGAACAGATGGCACAGAACATGACAGAGAAGAACAGATGGCACAGAAGATGGCAGGGAAGAAGGATAGCTCCTCTCTATTTCATATGTGGGTCTGAGAGGCCCACCATTGGACGAATAAGGGTATTGGCCTTTGCTCCTCTTTCTCATATGTGGATCTGAAAGGCCCACCTTGGGATGAATCAGGATAATGAAATTACATCATTAATTACTCCTTTCTTTGATGATGTAACAATTCCAAATTTTGTCACCGGAAAGGGACTTACGAGTCAGGAAAAGTCAGGAAATTTCATAACTGTAGCTTTAATAGTTCCGGAGATATGGGGACTTTTATGCGGCTGTGGGTCTGACAGACCCACTCTGTGCGGCGAAGGTTAAACTGATAGAGCCGAAAAAGCTTGCGTTGTTCAATGCCTAAGGCTGCTGTAGCTTGAAAGAGTAGACTGAAAGATCCTTTGAACAGTTAAGAACAGTGCTTTTAATATGTTTGCTGAAGGTCAGCATCCTGTCGAACTGGTTTCCTGAGTAGCGTAGACTGTTTTACAAATCCAGCTTATGCGAGTGGTGTGTTGAGAGTTTCTGTGAGGGACAGAAAATTAATGCTGTCAACTGAACCTGCGCAACTGTCCATGAAACTTGCGCAGTGTCGTTTTGTCTGAAACTTGTACAGTTGTTCTCCACCGATCCATGCACTAGTTGCAATTAAGAACAGGTTGTGCATTACATACCCTGTGATGTGTGTGTATGTGTGTGTGTGTGTGTGTGTGTGTTGCCTGTTTCAGGGTAGATGTGCACATGTATACAGGCATGCTAGGACAGCAAACATTTCCATTGCAGAAATCAACAACACAACACCAACAGCAGCAAGAATAATCACACTCACACACACAAACACTTGTGTGCTCACACACACACACAACCACATGTTGAAACTGTTACTAATGTGTGTGTGTTTGTGTGTGTGTGCATGTGACTGACAATGTACGGTTGAAAATACACATCATGTGGTGAAGCGGGTGCGTGGATGATTGCAAATGGGAAAGGAAGAAAGGAATTTATGTTTTTCCTGACCAATTAATTTTGAAAATGAACCGTTGGATTTTGTGGTGAACAGGTCAAAAGACCCACAGTGTGCTGAGCAAAACCTGAGCTCTGCCTCTCCACCATGTTGTTCTGCATAAGAAGCGGCGGTGCCTGGACTGCCATTGGAGGGACGTGGTGGCAGTCTCCACTCTGGGGGAGACGCTCACAAAGTCTGGCTCCACAACTAAGCCATTATTGTCGTCAGTAAGGGGCTTAGTTGGTGGTGTCCTAAGTATGTTAAAGCAAAACAGGCACTACCAAACACCACAGAAGTTACTCAGCAGCAGTGCGGGGTCTCCTCTGATGAGTGGCCTCCCGGTGACCTAATATCGGTAGTTCCCTGTGAACTGCCAGCACTGGGAACCTCGAAAGATGAACTGGGGTGTGGCTATGATTGAGAGACTCAAAATTAGCAGAGTGGGAGTAATGCCACTGCGAAAGTGCAGATAATGGGGTAAAAATAGCCCCAAAAGCGACATCCTGGTGGTAATGCATCCGACTAGGAAACGAGTGTCCACGGGTTCCAGTCCCATACATGGACCTGGATTTTAACTTCTCCTGCACTGGGTCCACAGTGGTGGTCTGAGTGCTAGTCATTTAGTGAGAGAGAGAGAGAGAGAGAGAGATTCGAGTGTGTTCAGTTTTAACGTTAATTTTAATACTCATAGAGTACCTATCTTCAGTCCAAGACCAAGCTCAAAGTGCTTTGCAGTCTTTAATTTTGTACAACAGACTGCCTACCTGGGCAGAGCCAACTGACAGCTGCCTTCTTGTGCTAATCTTTTATTTCCCATCATGCCATTCAGTCAGACTCGAACACAAACACATACACACACACACACACACACACACAAACTCACACATATATTATTAGTCATACAGATGTGTCGATAAACTGAGGTCCCATGTGCAGCATGCACTTACTGCACGTAAAACAACCCATGCAATTAAAGGGTTTTTTCCCTGGCAAAAATCTATAGAAAAAAATCCATTTTGATTGGAAAACCAAAAAAAACAAAAAACACTTTCAGGCAGAAAGAAAAAAAGGGGTAACCTTCTCACTGTACTGATGCACTCTCCAAGGGAAGAGCAGCCTGAATTTCACACAGTAGAGTAATACAATACAATACTGGAGCAGGTTTTACTGAAACACCATAACGAGTCAACTCTGCCAGCAAACCCCACGTAAGAGCACGTAAAAGAAACCACGGCAAGAAAAAAAAAAAAAGAAATGAAAAAAGAAAAATACAAATACAATGCACACAAACACAGACATAATTCTGTATATATTCAAAGTTGTTTATTTTCACAATTTCATGTTGAAAAGAGATGAACAAAACTGGGTAATAAAAAAAAAAAAAAAAAAAAAGTCCCTAGTACAAAATAACTAGTTTACAGCACATGATTTCTTAACATGCACAGGTGACAAGTTTTTGTACAGTCAAAATAACATTAACAATAAACATATACAGCCCAGAGAGACAGACAGACAGACAGAGAAACAAAGGGGGGAAATGGAGGGGGGAAACCAATCGAAGCAAAATAAATTGTTCACACTTGCTGATTTCAAATGAAAGACTGTCCCAAAACAGAAGACGAATTCATAAATCATCACACACAGCTTCACTTACACCGTGTACATAAAACACAGACATCTTCACTTACGCGTGTACAACAGGCATCAATGTATTTCTGGCTACAAAACGCTAAGACTGCACTACCTTTCCTCATATGCATGTACGTGTGTTTATACATTCATCACTCCACATTCCTCCATGCATCACCGTTCTCACTTGAGAACACCTTTCAGAACAGACAAACCATGAACAAACAAAAAAAGCAACAACAACAAAACCAATGCCTTAGAATGTTATCTGTTTGCTTGCATTTTCACGAGTTGAAACTTGAATAAGATTTTTAAAATTTTGTTTTATTTCTAAACAAGAAGCTAGAATTGAAAATTAAAAAAAAACCAAAAAACTTTTATCAAGGGACTGTTGGAAAACATTTCTGCAATGACATTCCCTGAAGGACTGAACATGGTACACCAGGTACTTGTCACTCCTTTGGTTTAAACAGTATTCTATTTGGAACATGTCACATTACAACACGTTCACAGATGGAACAGGACAACAAGAAAACCTCCTTTATTTCATCATTCATAGCTGAAGATGTCCACAGCTCTTTTACTGACGTTGTACTCATCTTCTGGAAATTCTGTTTCACACATTTCCTCTTTTCTATAGCTCTCTCTTTGTGTCCATCTTTTTTTCTTTCTTTTTTCACCCATTCTCCTGTCTGTTGCCTCCAATTTCTTTTTCTCCTACACTTTCCTCTGTATTAATGCTACAACTATGTTCTATCTCTACACTGCACTGGATAATGGGACACTTTTCTGATGTATTTTGGGGGAACATCAACATATCCCGAACACCTGCTTTGCCCAGTGGCATTTTCTCTGAGTATTTTAAAATCTTGTTCTTTGTAACTGATCAGCATGTAATCATTAATAATGGAGAAAAAAAAAAAGGGGGGGGGGGGGGGGGGGGGAGAAGAAAATTATAAGGCTGTAAATACCTTCAGTTCTATTTTTCAGTTTTTTTTCTGGGTAACATCTTATGGTCTGATGTGGATTTTGCTTTATGTATTTCATACTTGATATGACTGAGCTGAGGCCTGGGCTGTAAGAATGACGATCACAATGCCAGGTTCAATCCTCTGAAACCAATGCATGACCTACCTGTCAGCGATGTGCAAAAGGATCATGATGGATTCACAATCACAGAACTCTCAGATATGATGATCACATGTAAACTGACAACAACATGGGGGGCTTGTCGCTTTTTCTTCTTCTTTTTTTTTCTTTTCTCTAAATAAGAGAAACACAGTCTTTGGTACAATTCACAATAAAGTTAAACAAAGACGAAGCGCGTATACTCATACTGTCATAAGCATTGAGCATTACAGCTTATCACACAAGAAAGTTCACCTACAAATAATTTTTCAACAGCCTTCTGATGAAGATTAAGTCCAGACATAATAAAAAGCACCCACACAACTGGACAGGGAACATTGATGAACGCACACACCACTGAATCCAGCAATTAACATACCAAAAACACTGCTTATCAAGAATAATTTTGAAAAAAGAAAATATTTAACTCACAAGTGCTGACATTAAAAGAGAGGGAACCTGAAAGCAAACTTCAATGAATGCTGCTACTTGCTGCTCTTCCAAATCAAAGCCCATGAATTCCACAGACCCTTAGTACTTTGTACACTCTTCTTACCAGCCTTACCATGAATACTGTTGTTCATGATAAAGGTGAGTGTCATGCAATTACAATGTGTTTGTCTGCACACTTTTAGTTTTCAATGAGCAAGTGTTAACTTGAAACTGTGATCTTCACGGTCTTTCTATGACTGACTTGAGAAGTGTTTTTTTAAAGTCTATGAGGTCTGTTGGGAACAGAGCTGAAAGTGGGACAGAGGGGTATAGGAGATAAACAATAAAATCCAGTTCTCGTTTCCATGAGCAAAATGGTATTCAGCATCAGAATGAGCAGACAGGATACGACGTGAAAGAAAGATGTCTGGGTTGAGCTAAAATCTTCAATTAATCTGGACCCCCCATCCCCTCCTGCTTGATTCATTTTGTTACAAAGTATAATAGAAAACTTTTTTTTTTTTTTTAAAAGACTGACCGTTCCTCTTCAACCCCCCACCCCCCATTTCATTTCATTTCAAAGTCAAATATAGTAAAAACAGACTGACCGTTCCTCACACCCCATCCCCTCCACCAAAAAAAAACTCCACCCCCACCTGATTCATTCATTTCAAAGTCCGATAAAATCCTAAAAGACGAACTGTTCCTCTTCACCTTTTCTCAGGGGGAAAGAAAACGTGGGCTGTCACTGGACCTGGTGTTGCTTACACCTCCGCTGACCCCACAGGTCCACGCTTCATATGTCACCTATCTCCTTCAACCACTTCTTCTTTCCCTCAGTTTCTGTTGCTCAAAGAGGTGTCACTGCGTTCAGACAAATCCATAAACGCCACAACACATCTGCTAGGCAGACGCCTGACCAGCAGCATAACCCAATGTGCTTTGTCAGGCCTTGAGTGCATGCTTATCTATTTGTGTACCTACCACATCTGAGAGGATTTCTTCCATAGAACTTTGCCAGAGGACAAAACATGTTGCCATGGGTTCTTTTTCAGTGAGCCAAGTGTGTGCTGTGCACAGGACGTCAATCTATCGTCTCATCTGAATGACTATATGCTTAATTTGATTTTCCAGTCCCACTCGAGAGAAAGAGAAGACCAAGATTCAAACCTACACCCTCACACACACTGTTTCAGCAGCTAAGCGTCTCAACCATTCCGCCACCTTTCTCCATCAACTTCATTCCCTCAACTCTGCCAAGATTCATGGGGTTGCCGCACAGAATAAACAAACACAATAGCTAGTCCCCACCCCAGTGTTTACAATCTCACTGCCTGAGCAGAGCAAAACAGCACAAGTCAGGGTTGGCTGGAGACAAAAGGGAATGGACTGTGAAGGCAGGAAAAGCACAAAATAGTGAAGAAAGAAAGGAAAAAGAAAAGTGGCAGAAATGAAGAGAGTAATAAAAATGAGGAAATTTCTAGCACAAAATGTCCAGAAGGCAAGGATGCTTTTTTTTTCTTTTTTAATGAAAGAGCCACCAGCAACGCGGTGGGGGTGGGGGTGATTTCAGGTATCTTGCAATCACACCTACCTACCTTTTTCCTGCTGCTGAGGTTTGAGCAAAACGTTCTGTCCACACACTATTCCTTAAAAAAATTAAAAAAACTACAACAAAAAACATGCTCTAACTGCCAAGACAATATTACTTTGACAAGACTACAACCTAAATGCCAAGACAGTGTGAACCACACCATAATATAGTTGGCTCGTCATGATGTGTACCACAAAATACAACAAGTGACTTGATACATGTCAATGCAACACACACATACACACACAAAACCAGTTTAGGTCACAGCAATCAAACATTCACCTGTGAATGCAACTGAGCCTAATTACTCTGTACAATGTTTTCAAGTTAACAAAATAAGAAAAACCAAAATAAGAAAGACTACAAACCACCTACTTTGTCAATTCATTCTGCTCAAAACACTCCACACACATACTCCTTCCCCCTCCCCTCAAGACTTTTTCTCTCACATCTAACAAAAACATCACATGAATCGAATGCACAGTCGATACCAAATCACAATTGCCGTTGGTTAAGGGTTTTTAAAAAAAAAAAGAAGAAAAAAAAAAGAAGAAGATTAAAACGGGGGTTACAGTGTAACATACAAAGCCAGCCCAACATACCTGGGGTCTGTCCGACACAGACCCTGACGAGCATGGCCCAAAGCAGCACAAAATGAAGAAACGACAAAAGGCGGTGCGGGCAAGCCAGCAGCCACAAAAAGTCACACACCCACCACTGTACTGTAGGTCAAGGCACCCTGCGTCATGCCAACTCAAAACAGCCTGCTGCTAACTGCTGGGAAACAAAAACTATGCTGTGTGCGGCATAAGCTCAGCATCTTCACGCCTACATCAAAAACAACTGACAGCTTAAGCTCACCAAGTACACGCCTTCATCAAATGAGTGACAGCTTAAGCTCACCAAGTGCACGCCTTCATCAAATGAGTGACAGCTTAAGCTCACCAAAAACCTTCATAAAAAAAACGAATGACAGCTGAGCTCACCAACGTAAACAAAGTCACGAAACAATTTGTTTTCCGAGCTCACATAACGACAACCATCAACTTTCATTGCTTGGCTCATCAAATAAACACATTCATCAAATCACTGTTTTGAAGCTAAACTCGCCAATTGGTAAGCAAACAAAAACGTGTCCAAGTCTGTAAAAAAAAACAAAAAAAAAAAAAAAAACACACACACACCATTCACACATAATGATGTAATGTCTGATCCATAAAACATCACTTCAAACTGCTATCAAGATGTCTGTAATGAAATATCAATACTTATATGTAGATATATATTAAAAACAAACCGAAAAGAAGTTGCTGATTTCAATAGATTGGTTTATACAAAGTGTGAAAAGAGTTAAGACCCATACAGCACTGTCCTGCCCTTGTGGGAACCACACACACACTGTACTGTACCACAATGCTGATCAGGAAGACTATAGAACACACACACACACACACACACACCAAGGGCAGATAAGTGGTGTCACATTCCCCCCTTCAGGGCAGATTATTACTGGTGTCATATCCCATCCTCCCAAATGTACACAACGCCAACAGAAACCCAAACCCCCAAACCCATAGCCCATACAATGTTCATAACGTAACACATTACCCAAACATTTTGAGAAAATGCTACTCCCTCCCACCCCCACGCCCCAAAAAAAGAAAAGCAATTTAAAAGACAAACCTACACACTGTATCAGACCACTGTCTAGTGAAATGCTCCTGAATGAGATGTGACATCTTCCCACTTCTCAGGGTCTGAAACAATGGTGGTCAAGGTTCAAGACAGTTAGTGAGCAAAAATCAACAGGTTTTAACAGTCCAACCAATTGAATTTTTTTTTTTTTACAAAGTCCTGGCAAACACAAACACAGTAAGAGCTTGGCGTTTTGTTACTTCATGTCCATGTTCATCACCTCAAATGCACCTCAGCAACTAACATCTCACACACACGTCTGCAGTTCAACATCTCTAACACACACGTTTGCAGTTTAACATCTCATACACACTTATTTGCAAATCACGATACAAACATGTTTGTAATTCACCATCTCATACACACACGTTTGCAGTTAAGCATCTCGTACACACATGTTTGCTATCTTATTTCACCACAGGTGAAGATTCAACAACAGTAACATCGATATCAAGAAAACTTTACAAGCATCACATCAACATGTCTTTTTGTTGTTAAGAAAAAAAAATTCAATCCCCAGCTGTGCCTTCCTTCATACCTCCACTGAATAATTTTATGCTTAAAAAAAAAAAAACCCAAAAAACATGGCAAGCGTAAAACATATTTGTATCATTTGAAACGACTCCAACCTCCCCTCCTCCACCACAAGCCAAAACCAAAGACATAACTATTTCACCAGTGTAAAGACAAACAAAACGATATACAAGCAATATAAATACAGGGAGTCGAATCGCTCAAAGAAAAAATATCAGTGACGTGTGGTTGTTGGTAAACTATCATTCATAGAGCGCGGTTTTCCAGGTTACACTGTCACTGCTTGTAAGGTAGACCAGCTGCAGTCCATTCTTACCATGATACTGGCTAGATATAGAGATATACAGATATATGTATATATAATATACAGGGTTTTTTGTGTTTTTTTGTCAACAAATATTGCAAACAATCTGTACATATTTCTTTCATATGATCTTTTACTGTGACCGATACACAGAACCATCCACATAAATATTGTTGAAAAAGAACAGCAACACACACAACAACTTGTGTTTATATATTTTCATGTGGGCCTTTTACACATTGATACAAGGTTAAGTCTTGGAGCAAAGTGACTGCAAGCTGAGAGAGACAGGACAGTCAGCGTCTTCCCCTCCTGGAATGAAAGCGAAGATGATGTTCCTCTCCTGATTCAGTGAAACTCCAGGGCTCTCACCAAGCATCACCCATTGGAATTTTGACATTCTGCTGTAGGCTCGAGTCCAACTTTTATCAACGGCTGCCTTCTGGCCATCTCACATATAGTTCTTATTATCACTTAACTCACTGAAACCCATGCCCGAACAATGTCCAGATGTCAACATTTGTTTTATTCAAACGGTTTCTATGTTCTTGCATATGTACAAACCACAAGCAAAGGGAGCTAACATCTACAATTATTTCCAACTGTATCCACACGTTAATTTGGAGGAAAAGCTGGTAAACTATAATATGTTTTCTGCGTTATTCAACATCAGTTGCAATGTGATGGGGTAGCCTGCTGAGGCAGTCAACTTTCTCGTGTTAAAAGAGAAAGCCGTTCAACTTGGAAATACCATGTTTCTCCGAAACACACCAAACAAAAAACAGTCCCACAAATAAATGAAACCACTGGGCTTAGAGTTTGATCTCTGACAGAAGATAGGTGCTGTATAAGTATCAATAATAAAACAGTTACTGTGGGATAACAACTTTAACTTGTGTACAGACCCAACTCTTCTGTCTTCCAACTGTTAACAGGGCTACTACCACAGCAACTGTAAAGAATAAAAAGGATGTCCTCTATTGGATTTCTCCCATGGCCACTTCATGAACAGGATCTGAACAATACAAGAAACCGCTGGATAAACAGTAAACTTGTATCTTACAAGAATACTGTCGGTATAAATCAGATATTTATTTCTTTTTAAACCACTATCTGCTGGTTGAAATAAAATGCATCTGAAAAATCCTGCTTTTTAATATATTCTGGTTTTCCTTCAACATAATGTGCACAGATTTCCCTTTCCTATGAAGAAAACATGGAAACAATCGATTACACAATGCGTATAAATTTTGTTCAGCATCAAATTTCTGGAGTTATCAATCTAGTGTGTGTGTGTGTGTGTGTGTGTGTTGCTCAAATAGTTTAAGATTAAAAAAAATGTGGATAATATCAATGCATGAAACAGGGGAAAAACAAGTGAAGAACCAAAGAGTTAAACTTCCTACCGTATGTCCCCCTCATTCTATGGGCCAGGTATGTGGTAGTGTAAACTCCAGTCCACTGTCTGTTTAAACATAGCGAGTTTTGTTATAAGAAAAAAAAACCAAAGCAAAACAAAAAGACAAACAAAAAAAACCAAAAAAACCCCACAAAACCCCAACAATATATATTCGACTGCACTGAAACACACTTGTACAGCAGAGCAAAAAGAAGTTATATTCAGATCCATTTGGTAGACTGAGCCTGCAAGAGCAGGCACATGAATCAATACAAAGTGCACATGTGTGAAAATGACAACGTACACATACACAAGTGTACACATATAAAAGGTATTACTATACATCTATATTTTGTGCATTAGTTGCGAAAATGGTTATAGGAAAAACAAATCTCAAATGTTTACATCATTGTCTTTTGGCAGTAACGGGCAGAGAGTCAAGCCAAAAAAAAAAAAAAAAAAAAAAAAAAGGAAGTTCTTAAGATACCACTAGTTAAGAGAGAAAAAAAAGACTCACTTCTCTGTCAGGTGGGAAAGACCACACACACAGTGAATTCCTAGGACTGGCGTTGGAAGTGAACATCAACTTCAACATCAAGCAAAGAATGTAATAATCTTTTGTATCACTGCATTTTCGGATGAGTCACATTCAGCTGTCAATTTTTGTTTTAAACACTCCTACCAGGTTGTCAGTACTGAAGTGTTCGTACCCAAACCAGTTGTTTTGCCAATAACTTCTTCCTAAAGCAGTCAATGCCCTGTCTCGTCTCTCCAACCAAACCAAAATGTAAAAACAGAAAATAGTCAGCACCATTGTACTGTAGATCTAGCCATCAGCTCCATCCAAATATAATGTGTACAGTGTGGCCTATAATCAAGTGACCACACACACTGATATGCTCTGAGAGAGAATGTGTGTGTCTGTGTGCATGCATGTGATCAAACGTGCTCACACACCAGCATTTACTATGTTTATATCCCACTGTATTTAATGTCTTTCTGTATAATCATATGGTTTCCAATTCATAATTGTACCTTTTATCATGTGCCATCTACCCCTTTCCAGTATTCCTTGTGACCCAGGTACACTTGGTAAAATAAAGACTTATTATATTCTAAGTGTGTGTGATGTGTGTGGCTTCAGCCGTCTCTATCAACAAGGGAGACAACTTGCCTGTCCTGATGACACCATTCAACTCTGTCTAAACCAGCCTTTTATCTCATGACAACAATTTTTAATGCATTTAAGTAAATGAACATAAAAGTGACGTGGCTATATATACATATGTAGACATATTATTGCACAAACTCTAAAATAAACTTTTTTCCTTTCTTTTTTTTTCCTCTTCAAGTTTCATGCTTTTCAAACCAAATCAGATCATTACTTTTGTTCATAATTGCATAATCTAGTATCCTAAAAGCCTTACTATGGCAATCTAATCTAGTATCCTCAAAACCTAAATTCAGCAATCTAACACAGTAACCTCAAAGCCTAAATCTAGGCAATCTAATACAGCATCTCAATACCTAAATTTAGTCAGTCTAATCTAGTATCCTCAAAATCATACTTCAGGTACTCTAATCTTATTCTAGTATCATCAAAACCTTAATCAAGCAATCTATAATTTGATTAGCAAACAAGCAAAATACCGCCCCCCGCCCACCCCCTACCCCTCTAAAAAAGCTGATAAATTAAATACAGACTTGAGAAATGAAAATACAACACACAGAGAAACACACATTTGACTGGGATCTGTGCCTCCATCAAGTCAAAATGCACAATTCCAACCGGTCCATTTGTTTGAAATGAGTTCAACTTAAAAAATTCAGACAAAAATGAGCAAAATCATCAAATGCACTGCATTGTTTACACCACCTTATTTCAACATGGGCTTCCTTTTGATGTGTCCGTCTTTAAATATTGTTCACAAGGGTGCAGAGGTGATTATGAAATAGGTATGACATGAATTAACACACACTCCACTGTGTGTCAATAAATGGTACATCAACATTACTGACAAAACCAGGAAGTACACTGACATTACTGAACAAAAACCTGGAACTGGAAGTACACTATCAACACAAGAGCTGAAGAAAGCATATGAACGCAGCTGATTGTGATGTCACAGTTACAGCAAAAACCCTGCAACAGTATCTACAGTGACAGTTGAAACACAAACACCTCTCATCCATGTCTATATATGTATCATCCAAATCACTCCCGAATCTTTCACTCTCTCCACTTTTCAACACCAGCCTGAGGCAAAAAACACAGATATCACTCATCCAAAATACTTTATTTCAGACCCATTTTCTATCACGAGGCTGACTAGGTTCTAAGATGTGTACTAAAATGTTTTTATCCAATGATACACAGGTGAGCAGAAATGCAGGATCTAGGCCTTCCCCAACCTTGTCCTATCACTGTCCAGTGCCCATCAAGAGCACACACACACACACGCACACGCACACACACACACACACGCCGCACACGCACACACACACGCCGCACACACACACACACGCACACACACACGCCGCACACACACACACACACATCCACTCATGCTTGCACACACAATGCTGCAACCTTAATGCTAAAACAATACTGTTCTTTCATGTCATTCAGTGCTTGTGTTGTGTATCCAGCACATCACACCTGTGAACCACATATATATCTACCCAAAAGCACAACTGTTGTGTACTGAAAAAGTAGGACTTTCAATCTGAGGGTACTGGGTTTTTTTCATCATTTTTGTTTTCTTTTTTAAATGGAAATCAGAAATTTTCATCATCCGGAACTAGAATATATTGAGTCAATCCTTACTTAGTTGTGTCTGCAATGTTTCATGCATTAAGCTGTGTTCATTTTTCGTCTGTTAACGATGCAATAAATGAAGATCGTTTCTTCATGCGCATTTGTGTATTTTTGCAGTGTGGTTTTTCTCCCCTTGTATTCTGCCATTGTCTCTTGTTATTCAGGTTCACTGTCGTTGGTGTGTGGTTTTCCTGGCTTCAAATTCTGACCTGCAGCTTGGTCAGAGCTGTCCTGGGCTTATTCTTCCATCATGCTGATCATCTTCATCCTCCAGTGTCATCTTCTCACTGCCAGTGTTCTCTTCCTATCCGTACTTCTGTCTCTCTCTTTAGTCATCTTCACGCCTGGTGGCAGGCAAGTGAATGTGTCTGGTTGTGTATATAATTATCATGTATAATGTGTGAATGAGTGTAATGTGCGTGTGAATGAGGGTACGTTTGGGGTGAATGCGAGTTCTGTCTGCGGCGTATGGTGGGTGAACGGTGGAGATTTTTCTCATCTCTCATGTCAACAGCTGTGCAGCCCTCCCTGTGCCTGGCCCTTGTTGGTGTGACTGTGCGCGCACGTGTGTGCGTGCGTGCGTATGTGTGTGTGTGTGCATGCATTTTTTCCTGTGTTGTCATGGATTGTCAGTCTCCTTGACTCAAGATGACAGACTCTGTTATTCTCTGAAGAAAAAAATATCCAATAATACAATGATGTTCAGTGATTGTTAATCTCCAAATGAATGATAGGTAAAACCTAATACACTTGGTCACAACACATCAATTATGGTTAATCTTCAAATGAAGAGAGAAATACTAACGAGTATACAATGCCTTAATCATAGCTCTTCAAATTATCCTGATGAACAATAAGATTTTGGCTTTCTGCATGTCTGGATCCATCTAGTACCGCACAGAACAAATAAATCACACTGCACACCAACACTCACCAATAAAGATTGTCTTTGTGTGTGACCAGACAGTGACCCATCTTCAACAACACAACACCTGAACTTTAAATAAGTGTATCATCTAATACAAACATTCTAATAAATAAAATCTAACAAACAGAATAAAACACATGTAATAATACTGACAGCAAGTCCTTCAGAATAATTATGGGAATATAAGATATGTTCTGATTACATTGCTAAAAGTGGTTTGTTTGCATCTGGCAAGAAAAGGTTCAGTATGCCATGTTCACATATAGAATAATCATACCTATTTTAAGTAGTTAAAATGTGAACATTTAGTCTATCATATTCTATCCAAACAAAAAAGATATCCCTTAAAATGCAATGGGAGTCAACAATATTTCTAATTAACTATTCAAAATAGAACGAAATACTTGCAATTTCATGACCTGACGTGCACCACACATTAAATATTTCTCTGTGGTTTTGTTGTTTTTTTTGTATTAGATTTTTCACTTATTTTTCATTTCTAACCCAAGTATTTTGACTTGTCAGCAAATCTCATGTTTCTTCAAACATAAGTGTGTG
Organism: Babylonia areolata; assembly: GCF_041734735.1. Lineage (NCBI taxonomy): Eukaryota > Metazoa > Mollusca > Gastropoda > Neogastropoda > Buccinidae > Babylonia > Babylonia areolata. The sequence goes on from NC_134889.1 coordinate 35,016,225, forward strand.
CAAACTAGAGTACATGACCGACAGCTTGGAATGCAGCTTCTATGAACTGGAACCTCTGGTGATCTATGCAGCTGTCTTCCACCGTATCAGTGTTCTACTGCTATCAATAAAGAGTACTATGGAAGGACTGGTATCTCTACTGCTATGGGAATTCACTTACGGCTTCTTCTTCCCTGAAGGACTTGGACTCGCACACTAGGAGGCAAGACTGCACTGGCTCTTACTGTCTTTGTGCTGCAGCACTGTGAGCTAATTGGCCTTTGGAGACCATCCCAACACCCACTGCCCTAAAACCCTCTGGCCGAGAGAGTGGGGATATAACCTGGGCAAGACGCTCTCCATTATCATCAATTCTAGCCTAGTTTCCTCCTCTGCTGTACTGACGGTCCTAGTCAGACACAACAGACTCTGACACATTGAACACAACACATCAACAGAACATGCACACTGTGGTGGTAGCATCATTCCTACTGACCCTATGTATCACACGGTTATCACTATACCATGACTATGACACACTCTGACCCGATTCCAAACGGTGGGCAACAACAATGCGCACCCTTCCCTGCTGTTCATTCATGCACACAGCTACACTATTCATTCATGCGTTCATACCCACAGCCAAGCTGTTCTTTTGTACCAACAATTATACGTTTCTATTCTCTTTTTCATCAAGCTCTCTCATCTGAGAGTAACAACTGCAACACAACTCGTCCACTGCTACCTGTACACTGTTCTACAGCAAACATTCCTAGTAAACCTTAGGTACACACTGAACTGTTGGTGTAAAGTTTCATTGTCAACAATAGTCTCTCTCTCTCTCTCTCTCTCACACACACACACACAAAAAGAAAGAAAAAATATTCACAAAATTGCACATGCATGACAAACACCGAAGTTCAGAGTAATTGTGACCTTCATTTTTTTTAGATTTTTATTTATCTATTTTTTAGAAAGGTGAAAAAAAGGGTATGAAAAGAAACCCAAAACAACCCAACCCAACCTCACAGTGAAAACATGGAAACAAAATGTGTGGATATCAACAAACAATACATACCATACTTGCACAATTTCTGTTACAGTCAATAACTATTGCTTTTTTTCCCTTTCTTTCTCTTTCGGTACTCAATATGAGTTAGTCAAAGCGCCGTCAACACTTAACACACATGTATGCAGACTCACAAACTCATTGATCCAACTCACAAAGTAACTGTCCTGAAGTCTTTCCCACAAGCCAACCTAAAACCCACATCTCGACACAAACCAATTGAACCATCACAAAGTCACCGTCTTTTCATTAGCAATGAAACAAACATTGAAAACAGAGCAAAAATAATTCTTCCTTCACCTACATTCCTTGACTACAGCTCTCAAGTGCACTCAGTTCTATGACAGGCGTGTAACTGGTTTTGCTCCAGAGCAGCTAAGTTCCCATTGTGGACAACGATCCCATTCAGCCAGCTGGATCTGAACTGGCAGAACAGACACCATCACAGCAACCATCTCAAGTAACACCATACTGTGTCTATTTGATCTGAAACAGTGTGTGCTGACACCCCAGCCAACTACATTCCACCAACACTCATCTTCTGACAGATGGTGCAGCTTGCTGCCACAGCTACTGCACAGTGAACTAGCAGTCACAGCATACTGTTGTTGAAAATTAAAAAAATTAAAAAATGAATAAATCATTCTAATCAGTGACACACCCTCCCCTGAAGAACAGTGGGAAGCTTCAGACTTCATGCTGAGACACAGCCCAAAAATGAAGAAACAGAAATCTCACTGCCAGACACTGAGCCTTCAAAGGCGTGCATGTGATGACATGAGAAGAGTGCTGGCCCTTAGACATGGATCAATTTCACATGCAAGCACTGGTTGATTGACTCAGGGTACTCTGGTTACTTCACTACAAACTTCATCAGTTCATGACTTATTCTGTCAAAGTTTCTTTAAGGTGTTGGTTAGTTTCTTTTTGCATTGTTTTTAAGGTGTTCTTTGTTAAGTTATAGATCAGACAAGTGTTTTTGTTTATAGATTCTGAACACTACAACAGACTGATTTATTGCCAGCCTGTCTCTTGTTCCTGTGAATGGCAGCTTTAGAACCAGTCTCTGCCGTCAACTCCCGATGGTACTTGGTTCAACATTCCTTCCCCCAACCCCCCTATTTTGTTGCTGTTGTCTAGTTTTGTGTGTGCATAAACGAACAGATTAACAGTGTAACTTAAGAGGTCGGTAAACATCGTAACTGGTCTGTCCCCAGGGAATAACGAAAGAGAGAAATATCATTATAATAATAATACTTTTTAACCAGTCTTACAGAATAGAAACAATATGCGTGTGCACATGCAAGCATGCACACACACATGCACACAAACAAACCACCATCACACTCATGCGCACACACACAACATCGTCAACGCCGTAACAATCCTATCCGTGCACAAACATCACTTACACCATCGACACATTTCAGAATTTCCAGAACCTGTACATCAGTCCCTACCCCCCCACCCACCCTCTCTTTCTCTCTGTGCCTCCATGTCGTCATTCTCCTCCTCTGCACACCAAGCCACACACCTTGACTTCACCAAACCCTGTCCACTAAATGCCCGTTGTGTCGCTGTGATCCTCAAGCAGTCAGTGAATCCATTCCTGCTTCAGCAGCTGCTCCTCGTCTTTCTCCTGAAGAGCTGTGTGGTGTTGTTCCTCAAGTCCACCCCCATGCCCCCCCACACCCACCCCCCACCTGGACCATGCTCCAAAATCATGAGTGATTGTGGAGTTTTGCACCAGCAAGCCAGCCATGTGTTCTCTCAACAGTTATCTGCCAGTTCTGAGAAACAAAAACAACCTCCCCCTCCCGACCCTCACCAGACTCCACCCCCCAAACCCTCTCCTTCCAAAAAAACAACAAAACACCCTCAGTACTTTCACTTGAGAAACAAACAGAAAGACACAAAAGTCACTTTCAGCCCAACAACGTTTACCAAGCCGACTTCTGACTGACTGTCAGGAAAAGCAGAAGAGTCTGTCTGTCTGTCTGCGTGTCAGCTGGCCGTGGCGTGAAGCAATGACCGCAGCACTGTGGTTCACCACAGCTGACCATCACTGTGTACACTGGATGTGTGACCAGTGTGACCTCCACTGCTCTGCCTGCCCACGACAGATGGCTGACCTGCCAGCCCCTGGCCAGCACTGACGCCTGAAGGGAGCAAGGTCAGGGCCACACAACAAGACACACACAGTGCCACCCACCTATCCCCCCCTTGTGGCTTGTTGTCCGTTACCCAGCATGCACTGTGTCCCCAAAATGGCTGTTCCACCTCGGCCAGCCCAAGCGGTGAGTGTTACATGGCCACGAGAACCACTGGGGAGAGTTCTGGGCACAGCGGGTCGGGTGGGTGGGAAGGTGTAAGTGGAGGGGGTGGGGGGTGAGGGGGGGAAGGGGAGTGGTGTGGCGTCACAGACAGTGGTGATGGAGGGGAGGGAGGAAGGGGAAGGACCGGAGAGAGGGAGGAGGGGCAGGGGTCAGAGAGGTCAACGTCCCTCTTAGCCCCCCATACACTCCCCACCTTAACCACACCTCTCCCCAGCACAGCACGACGTTGTTTTTCTGTCCAGCTCTTACTCTGTCCCAAGCCATCCACAGGCACCCCCTCCCCCACCACCACCACTCCTGACGTCTGCAGCGATCCAGACCAGGGACCACCACAACACCCACCACTCCTGGCCCACACACACTGAGTTGAAGCATACGCAGGCGGAGATAACCCCACCACTACCTCCTCCTCCTCCTCCCGCTGCAACCCAACCCCTCCACTGCCCCCTCACCCCTCCCACACCCCCTCTCTGTGCACGGTTTCTACACCTGGTCCTGGCCGTAGTAGTGACACTGCACGTAGGAGGATGGAACGAAGCCCTCCACGCCGTCTGACTTTCTGACCCGTGTCCAGCCGTCACCCTGGTCCTCCTCCAGAATCTGCATCTCCTCGTTCTCCCCCATCGGCACCGAACCCTCGTTCATCGCTGTCCACATGGAACACAACAGGTTAGAATAGAACACAACAGATCAGAACAGAGCAGAGCAGAGCAGAGCAGAGCAGAGCAGAGCAGAACAGAACATAACAGTGCAGAGCAGAGCAGAGCAAAGCAGAACAGCAGAGCATAACAAAACAGAGCAGAGGAGAGCAGAGCAGACAACAGAGCAGTAAAGAACAGAACAGAGCAGAGCTGAACAGAAAACAACAGAATGTGTCTTTATTACCGTGTACCAGGATCACAAGAAATATACATATATATCTACACAAACATAACACACATTTTAACCATCCAGGGATTGTGGACAGCAAAGAGTCAGCTGACAGTGGGACTCCTGCCTACCACATCAGAGTGTGGAACAAAACAGGTCAGATCAATTCTGAGACGAAAACGTCCAAGAAAGCCGCACACAACAAACATGCAAGAAATTAACATCTCCCTGCATAAAAAGGTTGGTCAAGACAGAGCAACTGTACAATCTACTTATCTCAGAGAGCAGTGGCCACTGGGATCAATCATCAGTTCTGGCCGAAAATGGCATGTGATTGGCTAGCAAACGGCGGGTTAAGAGAGGGATGTCTTATTACTGAGTTTGCTACAAATTTTGGCCAAATAGAGCAAACCAATAGGCCAAGTCTGCATCAGTCTGACATGACACAGTATATGACAATTTTGGCCAAATAGAGCAAATCAATAGGCCAAGTTTGCATCAGTTTGACATGACACAGTATATGACAATTTTGGCCAAACAGAGCAAACCAATAGGCCAAGTTTGCATCAGTTTGACATGACACAGTATATGACAATTTTGGCCAAACAGAGCAAACCAATAGGCCAAGTTTGCATCAGTCTGACATGACACAGTATATGACAATTTTGGCCAAACAGAGCAAACCAATTGGCCAAGTTTGCATCAGTTTGACATGGCACAGTATATGACAATTTTGGCCAAACAGAGCAAACCAATAGGCCAAGTTTGCATCAGTTTGACATGGCACAGTATATGACAATTTTGGCCAAACAGAGCAAACCAATAGGCCAAGTTTGCATCAGTTTGACATGGCACAGCAAACGACACCAACCAGACCCACAGACAGGACAAAACAGACCCACAGATTACACAGTCACCCACCTTCAAATGGATACAGAGCTCGACATGTGCCAATGACAGGAAACTCTTGGTCGCCGTCTATCTCTGTGTCGGCAAACTCATCACCGTCCTCATCCCCGTCGATAGGTCTGAAATGCACACTTCATCCATAGTCACCTTGTCATTTCTGTATCATGGTCGATAGGTCTGAAACGCACACTTCATCCATAGTCACTTTGTCGATAGGTCTGAAATGCACACTTCATCCATAGTCACCCTGTCATTTCTGTATCATAGTGGATAGGTCTGAAATACACACTTCATCCATAGTCACCTTGTCATTTCTGTATCATGGTCGATAGGTCTGAAACGTACACTTCATCCATAGTCACCTTGTCATTTCTGTATCATCAAAATGCTGGCCACTTCAGCATCAAAACAAATGCAACATGACTATCTTAGTTGTTAACTTAGTATCTATCTAGATCAATGTTCACAATTTTTTTTTTCTGATGGCTGTAATATCTTATCCTTTTGCAAAACCAATTCTTGATGGCAATTAGTGTTCTGACAAATGACAGCTGAAAATGATATCAGGAACTATCAGGGAAAAGACCAAGAGACAATCTTCACAAACATCTAGTAGTACATCCGCTCTTTTTGTGTGCTGTGTCCACTGATCACCAATACATTGTATTGTACAACTCTTTTTTGTCACAACAGATTTCTCTGTGTGAAATTCGGGTTGCTCTCCCCAGGGAGAGTGCATTGCTACACTGAGAGCGACACCCATTTTTTTCATGCCTGCAATTTTATTTGCCATTACACTCCACATATGCACAAACATCCACACATTTGGCATTTCTCTGAGAACATTTCTAGCCAAGTCTGTACAGGAAACACGCATATATATCAACATCATCAACATCACACATGTCCAACTGGTTAAGTCAAACGGTTTCATTGGCCAATCGTTCACATGCATAAATCAACATCAACATCACCCCTGCTCTCCCATCCAGCTCTCTCCAACACTGTAGTTTCCGCTGCTTTGAATCAGTCTGGCCTGTCAGCCTACTTCTACACTGTCTTTGTGGTTAGAACTTCTTTCAAAGCCACTTTCTACACTGTTTTGGGTAATTTGAGAATTTGACCTTGTACTTGCTACCCGAGTGTTGTAAATACAGTCAGTTAATAGTTGTTTATTTTGTTCTTTTGTTTCTAATCATCCAAAAGGGGTGAAAGGAAAAGAAATCTTCAATCTACATTCTCCATGCTACCTATGTATATGAGTAAAAGTATATGTGTGCGTGACTGAAACCTGACTAAATGACACAGGAAATGATATGAGTGCCCAACCCAATGGCAGCTGTCATTCAGCGCTACCCAGGTAGGAAGCCTGTAGTCCAAATGACTCTGTGTTAGTAAAGCACTTAGAGCTTGGTCTCCAACTGAGGATAGCTGCTATGTCAGTATCCATATCATCATCATAATGCGTGCTCCTCACATACTCCCAAGTGAGGCCAGGTACACAGTGCCAGCACTCTGTAAAGTAAGCTCCCTTCCACTAAGTGCAGGTGAGTCTCTTGGTTTTCAGACACAACATGAACATGCCATCAAAATGTATTCAACGTGAGACGTTACGCCAATACTACATACACTATACAGATATCCATTCAACAACAGAGAGGAACACATCTAATCTGTGTTAGGAAGAGGTTTCACACATGTATGAGAATGTGTGTGCAGAATCTTGTTTTTTGTTGTTGTTTGTGAGTGTGTGCGCGCGTGTGCACACGCTTGCATAGTATAAAACAGACAGAAAGAATATGAAAAGCAGACAGATGAAGGTGGAGAGATGGAGAATGAGGGGGAGGGAGGAAAAGGAGAGTGAGAAAGACGGGAACATAGAGAGGTGTTGGTGAGAGAGATGGGTGTGCGGAGGGGAGGGGGGTGGAGAGGAGGACAGGGGGTGGACAGTTCATGGAGACAGCAGGTGATGGCACCACGTTATACCACCACCAAGAAGCTTGGTCCTGCTCTCTTCCCCCCCAACTTCCCTTCCCAACACCTCCCCCTTCCATCCCCTCCCTATCTCCCCCTCTCTCCCTCTCTATCTCTTTCACTTTTTCTGTTTTGTTGTATGACTGTTTTTATTGCTTTTTGGTTTGAATGAAGATGATGATGATTGATGATGGTGGTGGTGATGTAAGTGACCATCAGTGAACATTCCTGATCTCACAGAGAATGAGTGAGACACAGAGAGAGAGGAGAGAGAGAGAGAGAGAGAGAGAGAGAGAGAGAGAGAGAGAGAAAGGAGACAGAAACAGTCCGTAGATGGAAAGTGAAAAGAAAGAAAGAAAGAAAAATAATCAAAGCCAAGAAAAAAAAAGTGAACAAGAAAGAAAGCAGACAGACAGACATCAGAAAGAGTGATTAGAAGACTGACAACAGAAGTCCAATCATCAAACAAAAAAAAGAAAGGAGGAAAAGAACAAAAATCAACAACAACAACAACGAAAAAAGGAGAGAGAGAGAGAGAGGGACAGACAAAGACAGAGAGAAGAAGAAGAAGGAAAAACAAAGCCAAGAGTTGAGAGAACCATGCCAGTAAAGCGTGAATGGATGTCAAGTGAAGGTGGTGGACAGACAGAGAGAGGAGGACAAAGAGGAAGTCATCAGCCCAGAACAGGACACTCAGCAGCGGACACAGAAGAAGGAAGGAGGGAGGGACGTTGCGGCAAGGAAAGGAGGAAGCTACAGACTGACTGACCGACTGACTGACCCCGGCTGGCACAACACTTACGCATACACATTATGCTGCTGCTGGGGTGTGCTGGGGGCCGACACCTGAAGGGCCTGGTGACCGCTGTCCGACGAGTGGATGCTGTCCCCTGACATGCTGTTCCGCCGCTTGCCCTCGCAGTCCGCCAGGTAACCCTGCAACAACGTGTCCCCACAGACACCACGGGCTCCTTCAGCCAACAGCATTTCAAATACCCCCCTACCCCGGGAGTGGTTCACTTGGCACTCCCCCCCCCCACCCTCCCCCCTCTCTCTCTGCCCATTGTGGAACAGCTCAGAAAGTCAGGTTCTCTCTCTTTCTCTCTCATGTTGAGGGTGTTATGTGCATGTGATTTTTGTCATGAAATGGTGCAGTATTGTGTGTGATTTTTGTCATGAAATGGTGCAGTATTGTGTGTGATTTTTGTCATGAAATGGTGCAGTATTGTATGTGATTTTTGTCATGAAATGGTGCAGTATTGTGTGATTTTTGTCATGAAATGGTACAGTGAATCTTTTTATTTTATTTTATTTTTTCTTTAGTTTTTAAAGTACTTGCTGCAGCCTGTTGGTTATATATATATATATATATATATATATATATATATCAACTACTTTACTTTTTCTAGCAGAACAGAAACCACTGAAATATAATTTGTGGCTGAAGCAGATGTCATGTCACAGCATGTCACACACACAATAATTTCACACAAGACTTTTGAAAACTATATTTCTGGAACACATGCATGAACTTGCATTCCTAAAACATATGCTATCATAAAATACTTAAAATAAATTCTGAAAACTTAGAGTCTGACACCTCCCTGCCACCCCCCACACTCCAACACACCCGCCCACACCCACACAATGACCAGACCTCAAACTTGTGCAGCTCCTGTCTGATGGCGTCCAACTTCTGTGCGTTCTCCTCCACCTTCTTGTCCAGCATGTTGGGGTCGCCCAGGGCCGGGTTGTTGGCGTACACGTCCTTCAGCTTCAGCATCCCCTCCCTCAACACACAGCACAACACTCCCCTCAACATCCCCTCCCTCAAACACACAGCACAACACTCCCCTCAACAGCCCATCCCTGAACACACAGCACAACACTCCCCTCAACATCCCCTCCCTCAACACAGCACAACACTCCCCTCAACATCCCCTCCCTCAACACACAGCACAACACTCCCCTCACCATCCCCTCCCTCAACACACAGCACAACACTCCCCTCAACATCCCCTTCCTCAACACACAGCACTCCCCTCACCATCCCCTCCCTCAACACACAACACAACACTCCCCTCAACATCCCCTCCCTCAACACACAACACTCCCCTCACCATCCCCTCCCTCAACACACAGCACAACACTCCCCTCAACATCCCCTCCCTCAACACACAGCACAACACTCCCCTCAACATCCCCTCCCTCAACACACAGCACAACACTCCCCTCACCATCCCCTCCCTCAACACACAGCACAACACTCCCCTCAACATCCCCTCCCTCAACACACAACACTCCCCTCAACATCCCCTCCCTCAACACACAACACTCCCCTCAACATCTCCTCCCTCAACATCCCCTTCCTCAACACACAGCACAGCACTCCCCTCAACATCTCCTCCCTCACACAGCACAGCACTCCCCTCAACATCCCCTCCCTCAACACACAGCACAGCACTCCCCTCAACATCCTCTCCCTCAACACACAGCACTCCCCTCACCATCCCCTCCCTCAACACACAGCACAGCACTCCCCTCAACATCCTCTCCCTCAAACACACAGCACAACACTCCCCTCAACATCCCCTCCCTCAAACACACAGCACAGCACTCCCCTCAACATCCCCTCCCTCAAACACACAGCACAGCACTCCCCTCAACATCCCCTCCCTCAAACACACAGCACAGCACTCCACTCAACATCCCCTCCCTCAAACACACAGCACAGCACTCCCCTCAACATCCCCTCCCTCAAAAACACACAGCACAGCACTCCCCTCAACATCCCCTCCCTCAACACACAGCACAACACTCCCCTCACCATCCCCTTCCTCAACACACAGCACTCCCCTCACCATCCCCTCCCTCAAACACACAACACAACACTCCCCTCAACATCCCCTCCCTCAACACAAAACACTCCCCTCAACATCCCCTCCCTCAACACACAACACTCCCCTCAACATCCCCTCCCTCAAACACACAGCACAGCACTCCCCTCAACATCTCCTCCCTCAACATCCCCTTCCTCAACACACAGCACTCCCCTCACCATCCCCACCCTCAAACACAAAACACTCGCCTCACACTGCTGACAAAGATGGCGATGATTTTTGATACTGGATATATGAGGTGGATACTCAACATCCTCCTCGGAAAACCAAGGTCCTTTTTTTTTTTCCTTTTTCATATGTATCAAAAGTGAAAAGGGAAGCTGGGGTTCTCCTTCTCTCTCCCTTCCCATAAGAAAAAAAAAATCTTTCTAGAATATGAAGTTGAAATTATATGATTGCAAATATGACACTGAGTCTGATTTTGTGAGCATGCATTCACATGGGACAAACATAAATATTCTTTTGAACAACGCAAAAAAAATTTTGAGCAACCCCAAAATCTATGAAATATTGCTGAAAGAAAGTACACCCCCCACCCTACACACACACAACACAAACAAATATACCAACACATGCATACACGGACACACACATACACATAACCCCCCCCCACACACACACACACACACACACACACACACTCACACACAGAGAAAAGAAACAGAACCAATCAAGAGCCCACCTTTCTGCTTGCTCCTTGGCCATTTCCTTCTTGATGACGTCAATTTTCTGCTGCAGCTTGCGTCTCCTCTGGTTGGGGGGCAAGTCGCTGAAGTCTTCCTTCTGGTCGTCCACCTTTCAGCATGCAATGAGAACACCAGTCAGTCAGTTCCTCTCTCACCAACACTCTGCAGTCAGTGATAACACCATCACTGTTGCCGTATCAGTCACTGCCGACTGCCTCACTCAAGCATTTATTCATGGCATTAAAAAATTAAAAAAGGTAGGAAGGAAAGTAAAATATTCTGCATATAGCGATCAGTCAATGTCTCACTAACATTCATTCATTGTCTCACTCACTGACATTTATTCACAGCATGAACACCCCCACCCCCCCACCCCCCCCACTCCCACCCCCCCCAAAAAAGAGGAAAAATAGATATTATGCACATAGTGATAACACCATCAGTAACTGCCTCACTCACAAACATTATTCATGGCATTAACAAACACACAAAAAAGAGGAAAGGAAAGACAGATATTATGCACATAGTGAAAACACCATTAGTAATTGCTTCACTCACTCGCATTTATTCACGCCATAAAGAAACAAATACAATAAAGTGGAAAGGAAAGATAGATATTCTGTATATATATATATGTAGTGATTACGCCATCAGTCATTGCCTAACTCACAAACATTATTCAAGGCATGGCATTAACAAAGAAAGAAAGAGGAAACATGGGCAAAATACTCCCCGATCATTTCAAAACAATAACTCAAAATTAACTTTAAATAAAAACTGTTAAACAAGAAGAAAAACAAGAAGACAAAATGAAAAACAGGATTCATGACTTTGTTTCACTGTCAGAGCATCTATGCATGCAAACACAAACACACACACACATACGTCGTCCAAATACAAAGCCTAGTGAACTGATCCTAATAACAGAAATACAGCCAAGGCTGGCGAAATTTGTTCATGAATGTTTCTCTTCTTAATATGCTCATGTTTATGTTTCATTGTGTCTTATAAACTTTAAGGTTTTATGACAATAAAAAGTATTCTATTCTATTCTATTCACAGAGAGAGAGAGAGAGAGAGAGAGAGAGAGAGAGAGAGAGAGAGAGAATGAAGTACATGTCATAGTTAAAACAAAACCTGAGAGAAAAAAAAAGGCAGAAAAGAGCGCAATAATAAACTGTAAAATGATGAATAATTCTTTTGTCAAACAGCTGTTCATCTGATTTTTCCGGACATGATTAACTGAAATAACGTCTGGTCAATGGCAGAATTGGAATCCATATTTCTTCAGCCAAAGGAACCTGACCACAACAAACAAACAAACAAAAAACCACCCCTAGGTGAGACACTACAGTCCATTCACGGTGATTAAGACTGTTAGTGATAACTGTCCCTTAACTGACTCTGTCTATTCAAACACTCTGACTACAATGTGTGACAATCTGTATACAAAAAAAAAAAAAAAAAAATCATTATATGGCTATATTCAAAGTTGACAAGGAACATGACAGACACCTTAACCTCTGACAACTATAGCTCCAACTTCAATGTGATAGGGAGAGAGAGAGAGAGAGAGAGAGAGAGGCAGAGAGAGTGAGGCAGAGAGAGGCAGACAGGCAGATGTAGACAGCTACATGGATACGGACCAGGCACAAAGTACAGCTTTCAGATGCTAACTTACACTGGTTACAGGCTAGACTTTCCTCCAGGATTTGTGAAGATAAAACATTACATCTTGTAAAGACAGTTATTAAACTACTACCGACATTCTTCTCGGTTCAGCAGAACTGGACTGAGTCAATCTGACAGGATGTACAATAATATATACATCAATGAATACATAAAAATGTGTAAAGACATGCATGCACATCAGACACAGAATGTTAAAAAAAAGAAAAAAAAGAAGAAAAAAAAAGAAGATACCTACTGATTTTCACTTTCTTTCTTTTTTACACACACACACATACATTCTCTCAATAATCATTAAATGATCATAAAGTGAGCACAATCATTAAATCATCTGGACAATCAACAACAAAAATATCAACAAAGTCACACTCTTAAGAAAAGAAAAAAAAAGAAAACACTGTAGATACTGAAATGTGTCCAAAGAATAAGGATCAAAACAACACTTGAACTGACAGATAACAAAAAAAAACCCCAAAAAACAAAAAAAACAACAAAAAAAAACAACCATACATTCTGAACTAAACTGCATGACCTTATCACCACAATTGCATCCAAGAACCAAGTTGTACTGACAAAAACATGCAATATCTTAACACAGAAAATTATTTTACACAGGAAATTATAACAATAAAGATTCTGAAACACCCCTGTTTCCCCCCCCCCCCCCCTTTCCCAAACTGGAATGGTTCTGGACCAAGTCTACTTAAGTCTACAGTGAATGTTTCATGTATTTCCAATCCTTTCTGTCTTTCTATCTTGTATGTAACTTTGTTAAAAAAAAATTAAGAAATTTTTTTTTTTAATGTTATAGTGTGCCAGCAGAGTCACCTGCACCACCCACACTGTCCCCCTTCCCTCCCCATCCCTTCAACCCCCCACACCCCCTCCCCGAACCCTTTCTTATCTCCCTCCCTGCTCCATCCAGTCTTTGAGGTCGCGCCGACACCGCACCACCCTCCCCCTCCCCCCACTCCCTAGTTGGCCCTCTTTAGTCAGTGATGCCGCATCACCCGCCCCAGCTGTTGAAACACATGCAGTTTTGTGATGTCTGCCGCAATCCCTGTGCTGAAATAGATGTCGGCGTGTTCGAAACATGCTAGTGTCGGCATGTCGGAACATCCCAGAAAGGTGGTCTGTCTTTCAAGTTGTCCCCCCCCCCCCACCCGCCCCCTTCCCTCCCCTCTCTTTGTGATGCAGTATGTTGGACGTCACAGAATGTGTGTAGAAACAGGTTTTGAAATGAGCGAATCAGATCAATCTGCTGAATTGGACGAATCCGGATAAAGCAGTGACTCTGTCAGTCATTCACATAGCATCACTAAGACAAGCAAAGACTGGTTATTTCAGTTCAACTAGTTGGGGGAGCGAGTGTTGTAGCTTGCATTAGTATTCACAGTGTTTGGTGGGAAGGGATAAAACCAGTCAGCACAGCTAGTTCTTAGCTGTCTCCCAGAAGAACTGAACACTGACACAGGCTGACTGACTGATCGGTGATGTGAGGTGCAGAGAAATCCTTGTAGGGCTGTGTGCTGCTTGTAGGAAGTACTTTAGGTGTAGGGTGAAGTGCTTTATGTAGGGCTGTGTGTTGCTTAAAGTTGCTGTTACAGAGTAGAGTGAACTGCTTAGTGTATGTACAGCTTACTTATGTTTATTGTAAAGTAAAAGCAAACACTATAAAAACCACTCCATGTTGCCCTGCTATTAGTGTGGAGAGAGAGAGTGAGTGAGTGCAAGTGAATGTGTGCATCATCAGTCGATCCTATAGCCCCCTGTCTGCTCAACTCTCTGTTGGAATGGAACCTCTTCAGTTTTTACAAAAAAGGGCAGGGGGAAGGATGAGGAGAGAAGAGGGAACAAGACAAGAGGTGGAAATTATGGAAAACACCAGCCCCCATCCCAGCTTAAAAGGTTAAAGAACCCACAGACTTTGACAGCCATCGGGACAGTGATTCCATGTCCACTGTGTCCAAAGCTTGGCGTATACTTATAGGGAGGCGGGGCCCAATCCTCTCCTTCCAGCTCTTTCAACCTCCCCCAACGGAAGTCAGGTACACCCACTCACACCCTGGTGGAGTGAGGAAAATCATGCACACCAAAGTGTTGGTGCCTTTCCCCAAGGACACAACACCGTGCCCTAACAGGGCCTCAAACCCTGATCACTGGTGAACACTGGATCAGGAGTCCAACACATCATGGACTCTGTCACAGCACCTCCTCCATACTCCCCTTAAAAAAAAAATTTGTAACAAAATGTGGTGCAAAAGACACACAGGAACTCTCTCTTTTCCTGGTCAAATAACTGACAACAACACAATAACGTTTCACTAGAATGCATTAATGTAGACTCTGAACCCTGTCAAACACTGATCACAAAAACAGATCTAAAAACCCCAAACTACCCAAACACAGGATTTGGACAACATACAATCAACAACAACAACACAATAATAATTCAATTAATTGACATGTACCGTGTAGACTATGGACCCTATCAAACAGCTCACAAAAAAACAAAACAACAAAAAAAAACAACCTAAAAACCCCAAACTACCCAAACACAGAACGAGGATGTCACCATGACGGGATGGGTTTCAGGATGGTGGGTTTGGCTAAAAGACAAGACTGACAAAAAAAAGAGAGAGAGAAAAAAAAAGAAATGATTTCCAAACACTTTCACAAAAATCCACAGGATGCAAGAAGGAAGTTGCTTCCCAGCCACAACTCTGGGGAAAAATAAAAGGAAATCAATATGACTTGGGGGGGAAACGTATCAAAAAAGAAAATAAAGGGGGGTGGAGGGGTGGGGGGTATAGGGTGGAAGAAACAGGCAAAACTGGAGAGATCCGTGCACTAAATCAGACTTGGTAACCTACCCGGCAATGTTGCTTCAGTGGGTTAGCAAAAAAAGCAGCACAAACAAATGTACAGGGTTATTTTTCATGATACACACCTTGTTTTTTTAATGCGCCAATTCCATCAAACAAATAAAAATGGGGTTCCGGATACAGTGATACACATTTCACATTGAAAATCAAATTCACTTCACACTAAATTACTTGCCCAACATGATAATAGATGGCCGTTGAACTGAATGTGTGGGGACAGCAACAATCCTGATTTCAATAATGATGATGATGATCACTAATGTTTTGCTGTGTGCATGTAATGCTATGCAGAGCACAATGCCCTTTTGTCACCCTGGTGCACTGAATTTTACTTTCACATAAGTGAACTTTACTTTCACAAGTGTGAATTTTACCCACACAAATGTGAACTTTCCAGACACAAGTGTGAATTTTACCAATATTGATACATATGTGAATTTTGCCTGCACAAGTGTAAAATTTTACCTACACTGGAACACTTTACCTGCACATGTGACAAGTGTGAATTTTACCCACACATACATGAATTTTACTTACACAACAGTGAATTTCACCCCCACACACATGAATTTCACTTGCAGAAGTGTGAATTTTACCAACATAAGTGTGAATTTTACCCCAACACAGGTGAATGGGCACCAACATACTGTCAGCTTTGTCTTCATGTAGCTGGAACAGGAATCAGGCTATCAAGGCTTCACCAGAGCGTTGGATGCATGCAAAGTTCAGACATCTACCTTCCCCATCCTGTCATCCCCCCAAGCCCCTCCTCCCTGAAGCAGATGTGGTGCAGCTTATCCTTCGCCAATAGCTTTTTCCCCAAAGCAGTCAATGCCCTGTCTCTCAAACAAATCCAGTATGATAACTAGAATTGTGCAATCAACAACCATCTACCTGAAGATCTAGTCATCAGCCCCATCCACATGTAATATGCAGCTTCTGTTCAAACGCGTGGCGTGCACGTGTGTGTGTGTGTGTGTGCGTGTGTGTGTGAGAGAGAGAGAGAGAGAGTTTGTGTGTGTGTGTGTGTGTGTGTGTGTGTGTGTGTGTGTGTGTGTGTGTGCAGTGCATACAGTGCGTGCATGTGTAAGTTTTTATATTGATATGCACTTGTATGTATCCTAATTTCTACTGTATCTGTGTTTGTGTATGAATTTCGATTTATGTTCGTACCTTGTTATGTACTGTCCCCCCCAATATTCCTTGTGACCCCAGTACACTTGGTAATAAAGACATATTCTATTCTATTCTATTCTATGGATCAGTTCACACACTCTGACATCTCCTTGAAACTGTAAGTGATGTAGCATAACGGGAAGAAGAAGACACGGTCAGGTGTGTGAAGTGACTGCGCTTTATGAACTCAGTGCTATGTGAACGAGCTGAAAGATACATTTCTCTCTGAGTTAACAGACAATAAAGCTGTAGGTTACTTTCATGTGTGTGAGTAATTGTCAATGAAATCAAGGTGCTATCCCCACACAGTAAAAAATAGCAACAACAACCAACGCTGGTAAAAATATCAAATAAAACCATTACCAATCATATACGCCATGATTTTTTTTTTTTTTTCAAAAAGAAAAAGTACGTGAAAAAGTAAACTTACCTAAAAATGGAACCCAATTATACACACAAAAATGTGTGAGTGTGTGCGTGTGTGCACGTGCATGCGTGTGTGTGACATGATAGCATAAAATATAACAACAATTATCAAGAATGACAACCGCCACATTTGCAGAGCTTTGTACACATTTCAATATCTTGTCATCAGCATTTTTCACCCAACTTTTCAAAATGAACATGATCACCACATTATCTATTATTCAAATGAAAAAAAAAAAACCGCTAAAAATTGTTTCTTAAAAAGTATTTTATTTCTATTTTCTAAATCTAGTGACTACATGCCATGCAATGGGGTCAGATGTTGCACATGAGAATTAAATCTACAGATACCATATAACGCATGCACACAACAACTAATCTATACTGGGTAGCGTCTCTCTGCCACACCACCGCAATCTACTGACATCCACAGGATCCTAACCATCTCTAACTCGCATGCAGACAGATGCCAAGCAACCCCTTCAGGTTTAGTGCACATGCACATATGTGAGTTCAACAAACCCACAAGTATTCAAAGAAACATCTTGCTTCACAAACCGATAAGTATACATACATACAGTTCACAAACCCACAAGAATACAAACATACAGTTCACAAACCCGTAACTATACACATACACAGTTCACAAACCAAGAAATACAAACACACACAGTTCACAAACTCACAGGTATATACACATACAGTTCACAAAACCCACAAGTATACATATACTACAGTTCACAAACTCACAAGTATTCACATATACAATTAACAAACCTACAAGTACACACATGTACAGTTCACAAGCCCACAAGTATACACACACACATGATACAGTTCACAAACCCACAAGTATTGATACAAACATGACAGCTGACAAACTCAAGGGATTACACACAAGGCTCTGAGTTCATAAACCCAAGCTGCAAGTTTTAGTCATCCTTTCACTCCTACTGAAGTATGAGGACCACTGCAAGATAATGATTTCATGCCCAGAATAAACATTACAAATATACAAACATCTTGGTTGACATGAACAAAGAAGTAGATAACAACCTATACAATATTTTCATTCATCATCTCTGCCACACTTTGTTTTATCAATCATTTAAGTTGGGCACTTTTTCCCCCATTCTGCTACACACTGCATATAATGTATTGTACGGTCATGCTTTTTGTCTTGTTCTTTTTTTTCTGTTGTTGTTGTTGCTTTTTCATGCCATAAATTATGAACAAAAAGCTGATGTATGTGTGTGGTTGAGCAAATACACTGTCATTAGTTTCAGCCTAGAATTAATACACTGTCACGGTTTCATGTTACAAGTTGCCATTGGCAACTTTATCCATTTTGCAAACTGCCAACAGTCACTGACTTGCACTGACTGCAGAATATGGGCTGCAAGCTTTTCTCATCACTTCCTAAAGCACATTATTTCCTGTGACTAAAATCAATACAGTCAACTGTATTCTCAAAACATAAATCCTCTGTGTGTGTGTGTGTGTGTGTGTGTGTGTGCACATGCAAATGCATGTGCGCATGTACGTGCATGCGCTTGCATAGTGTGCATGCATGCAAGTGAGCACAGGCAGGTGTGAGTGTGCGCACACATGCGCGTGAGTGAGTGCATACAGCACATAACTAATTTTCTAATCAATTCTTATGTGTACATTTAAATGCAATTTGTTTTATTTGAATTTTGCTCCACAGAAAATACAGCTGCTTCAGATTAAGAAATCAAAACAAACTAATTAAGGATTTTGATTGATGAGATTCTGATGCTGTGATGCGGCTATCCACACCTGTGTACATGCACACTGAGCAATACTGGGCACAATGCAGCTTTCAAGCACTGACTAACAACATTACTTTCACAGACTCCATCTCATAGTGACGCCGCAGTACCGGCGTCAATCCATGCTGCCAAATGGATCAGGAATCAACTCCCCAAAGCACTGTGCTTTCTATAAATTTAGGGTAATGGCACAATATTCCTCATGTGAGTCACTTTTACTGAGGTGAAGGATGTACATGGAGTTGTGTAAAGTGGACTCAATCCTCCTGCCCTCCTCCATCCACACTTTCCAACAAATCTTTCTCTCCTGCCCCCCACCTACACACCTGTACCAACAAATCTTTCTCTCCTGCCCCCCACCTCTACACACCTGTACCAACAAATCTTTCTCTCCTGCCCCCAACCTCTACACACCTGTACCAACAAATCTTTCTCTCCTGCCCCCCACCTACACACCTGTACCAACAAATCTTTCTCTCCTGCCCCCCACCTCTACACACCTGTACCAACAAATCTTTCTCTCCTGCCCCCAACCTCTACACACCTGTACCAACAAATCTTTCTCTCCTGCCCCCCACCTCTACACACCTGTACCAACAAATCTTTCTCTCCTGCCCCCCACCTCTACACACCTGTACCAACAAATCTTTCTCTCCTGCCCCCCACCTCTACACACCTGTACCAACAAATCTTTCTCTCCTGCCCCCCACCTCTACACACCTGTACCAACAAATCTTTCTCTCCTGCCCCCCACCT
Organism: Babylonia areolata; assembly: GCF_041734735.1. Taxonomy (NCBI): domain Eukaryota; kingdom Metazoa; phylum Mollusca; class Gastropoda; order Neogastropoda; family Buccinidae; genus Babylonia; species Babylonia areolata. The sequence goes on from NC_134889.1 coordinate 35,035,673, forward strand.
CTACACACCTGTACCAACAAATCTTTCTCTCCTGCCCCCCACCTCTACACACCTGTACCAACAAATCTTTGTCTCCTGCCCCCCACCTCTACACACCTGTACCAACAAATCTTTCTCTCCTGCCCCCCACCTCTACACACCTGTACCAACAAATCTTTCTCTCCTGCCCCCCACCTCTACACACCTGTACCAACAAATCTTTCTCTCCTGCCCCCCCACCTCTACACACCTGTACCAACAAATCTTTGTCTCCTGCCCCCCACCTCTACACACCTGTACCAACAAATCTTTCTCTCCTGCCCCCCCCCCCCCCACCTCTACACACCTGTACCAACAAATCTTTCTCTCCTGCCCCCCACCTCTACACACCTGTACCAACAAATCTTTCTCTCCTGCCCCCCCCCCCCCCACCTCTACACACCTGTACCAACAAATCTTTCTCTCCTGCCCCCCACCTCTACACACCTGTACCAACAAATCTTTCTCTCCTGCCCCCCACCTACACACCTGTACCAACAAATCTTTCTCTCCTGCCCCCCACCTACACACCTGTACCAACACATCTTCCTCTCCTGCCCCCCACCTCTACACACCTGTCAAGTCGCTGTACATGCGCAACACATTCAGCTAATACACTGCGCACTGAATTGAAAAACTGCCTAATAAGGGGTACACTGCCTATCCAGGTGATACACTGCCTATCCAGGTGATACACGGCCTATCCAGGTGATACACAGCCTATCCAGGTGATACACTGCCTATCCAGGTGTTACACTGCCTATCAAGGGAGTTGATACACTGCCTGTCAGTCCCCTATCAGTCACAAAAGAATGGCTAATGCTGCAGTGTGTGTCTTCATGAAGCCAATATCACATGTTTGAATAAATAATTTACAGAACAGCATTTTCTCAGCAGCTACAGAAAACACTGCACATCTTTCAGACAAAACCTACTATGGTATGGGATAAACTGGTGATAACAATACCTACTATGGTATAGGATAAACTGGTGATAACAATACCTACTATGGTATGGGATAAACTGGTACTGACAAAACCTACTATGGTACGGGATTAACTGGTGATAACAAAACCGTCTATGGTATGGAATAAACTGGTGATAACAAAACCGTCTATGGTATGGGATAAACTGGTGATAACAAAACCGTCTATGGTATGGAATAAACTGGTGATAACAAAACCGTCTATGGTATGGGATAAACTGGTGATAACAAAACCGTCTATGGTATGGGATAAGCTAGTGATAACAAAACCTACCATGGTATGGTATTAGCTGGTGATAACAAAACCTGCTTTGAATGGGTTAACTGATGATAACAAAACCTGCTATAGTATAAACGGGATAAGCTGGTGATAACAAAACCTACAAAGAACTCCCAGGATAATCTGTTGATAACAAAATCTGCTATGAATGGGATAAACTCATAACAACAGAACCTGCTTTTCAGAAGTAGTAACGGGATAAGCTGGTGGTACTGATAACAAAACCAGCTATGAACAAAATAAAGCCAGTGATAACAAAAATCTGCTATGAACAGGATAAGCTGGTGACAAAAAAAACAACAAGGCCTACACTGGATGGGAGCAGAGATGGTCAACATGTGTAAAACATTCCTTTTCTAACTGTCACAACAGAACACTGCTGATACACTTGTTTGCCCACCCTCTCTTATGAATGTCCTTTTTTTCTCTTCTATTTCCTAGAATAATCTATACATCTTCCTCACAAGGGTAGGATGAAAACAGGCTAATAAGTGCCTATTCCTTTTCCCTCTATTAAAAAAAAGTTTTGATATTTATTTCTCTCATTACTACTCTTTAAACTGTTTTCCCTCTCCTCTCTTAGGTCTTGCTCAACAGCCTCAAACACTGACAATTAACATGACAAACAAACACAACTACACATATGATAAACACATCCCTACTCTTCCCAAGCTCCAACAAAGGCTCATCAGCACTTTTTATGCAGACACTGCTGTAGGCTGCCCAGAAATTGGGACTCACTGTGTCACATACACGCGTTTAAAATACAACAGACAAAAGACCAAAACACAGAATGACAGATACTGGATCAACGACCACAAGTGTTACTGTTGGGACAGGTAAAGGAGAGGTGGTACTTGGGGGGACAGGAAGAGGTCTGTCCTGGGACCACAAGTGTTACTGTTGGGACAGGTAAAGGAGAGGTGGTACTTGGGGGGACAGGAAGAGGTCTGTCCTGGGACCACAAGTGTTACTGTTGGGACAGGTAAAGGAGAGGTGTTACTTGGGGTGACAGGAAGAGGTCTGTCCTGGGACCACAAGTGTTACTGTTGGGACAGGTAAAGGAGAGGTGGTACTTGGGGGGACAGGAAGAGGTCTGTCCTTGGACCACAAGTGTTACTGTTGGGACAGGTAAAGGAGAGGTGTTGCTTGGGGGGACAGGAAGAGGTCTGTCCTGGGACCACAAGTGTTACTGTTGGGACAGGTAAAGGAGAGGTGGTGCTTGGGGGGACAGGAAGACGTCTGTCCTGGGACCACAAGTGTTACTGTTGGGACAGGTAAAGGAGAGGTGGTACTTGGGGGGACAGGAAGACGTCTGTCCTGGGACCACAAGTGTTACTGTTGGGACAGGTAAAGGAGAGGTGGTACTTGGGGGGACAGGAAGAGGTCTGTCCTGGGACCACAAGTGTTACTGTTGGGACAGGTAAAGGAGAGGTGGTACTTGGGGGGACAGGAAGAGGTCTGTCCTGGGACCAGACATCAATCATCATCATCGCATCCACGCAAAAAAAAAAAGGGGGTTAATGATTCCCGTAGCCTTTAACGGTCATAGGGGCCGTGAATTCATATCCACTGAGCCCAGGGCTTGGCACAAGAAGGCAGGGGGCCCACTCCTCTCCTGTCATTTTAACCTCACCCAACCTCAGTCAGGTACCCATTGAAATCTGGGTGGGTGGGGAAAATTGGGAGCAAAGTGCCTTTCCCAAGGACACACCACAAGAATCCTCAACAAACAAAACAAACTTTCACTGTTCCCACATTAATCTATCACCATACATCGTCATCACAAAAATGAAAAGAACACTAATAATGCTGATGATGGATGGTTTCTGTGCCATATAAAGAGATTAAGGATGCTACGGATGTGTAAATCCAAAAGATATGACAGAGGATGGAAAACGGAATGTATAAAAAATCATGCAGGACATGACAACAAACAGTGTTAGTAATGGATGACACTATAAATGACAATAACTGAGAGTGAGAACCATGAATCATGACACTATAAATGACAATAACTGAGAGTGAGAACCATGAATGATGACACTATAAATGACAATAACTGAGAGTGAGAACCATGAATCATGACACTATAAATGACAGTAACTGAGAGTGAGAACCATGAATCATGACACTATAAATGACAATAACTGAGAGTGAGAACCATGAATGATGACACTATAAATGACAATAACTGACAGTGAAAACCATGAATGATGACACTATAAATGACAATAACTGACAGTGAGAACCATGAATGATGACACTATAAATGACAGTAACTGAGAGTGAGAACCATGAATGATGACACTATAAATGACAGTAACTGAGAGTGAGAACCATGAATGATGACACTATAAATGACAGTAACTGAGAGTGAGAACCATGAATGATGACACTATAAATGACAGTAACTGAGAGTGAGAACCATGAATGATGACACTATAAATGACAGTAACTGAGAGTGAGAACCATGAATGATGACACTATAAATGACAATAACTGAGAGTGAGAACCATGAATGATGACACTATAAATGACAGTAACTGAGAGTGATAACCATGAATGATGACACTATAAATGACAATAACTAAGAGTGAGAACCATGAATCATGACACTATAAATGACAATAACGGAGAGTGAGAACCATGAATCATGACACTATAAATGACAATAACTGAGAGTGAGAACCATGAATGATGACACTATAAATGACAATAACTGAGAGTGAGAACCATGAATGATGACACTATAAATGACAATAACGGAGAGTGAGAACCATGAATGATGACACTATAAATGACAGTAACTGAGAGCGAGAACCATGAATGATGACACTATAAATGACAATAACTGAGAGTGAGAACCATGAATGATGACACTATAAATGACAATAACGGAGAGTGAGAACCATGAATGATGACACTATAAATGACAATAACTGAGAGTGAGAACCATGAATCATGACACTATAAATGACAATAACTGAGAGTGAGAACCATGAATGATGACACTATAAATGACAATAACGGAGAGTGAGAACCATGAATCATGACACTATAAATGACAATAACTGAGAGTGAGAACTATGAATGATGACACTATAAATGACAATAACTGAGAGTGAGAACTATGAATGATGACACTATAAATGACAATAACTGAGAGTGAGAACCATGAATGATGACACTATAAATGACAATAACTGACAGTGAAAACCATGAATGATGACACTATAAATGACAATAACTGACAGTGAGAACCATGAATGATGACACTATAAATGACAATAACTGAGAGTGAGAACCATGAACAAGACACCAAACAGAAGGGTTATGACGGCCATATGACACATGAATTACATTATTGGAAAATGACACACATCAGTGTAATTTTTCAGTTAATCACCTCACATAAAGAAAAAAAAATCTAAAGATATAGCATATACATGATCATGTTAATCAACTTCTAAAACAAAGCAGCAAAAGTTAACATTCCCCATCAAAACAAAGACAATACACTATCATGTAAATAGTCCTGAAGGCTGCCATGATGACTGTACATGTACCAACACGAACTGGAGTCAAGTTTAAATCTTCTACTTTCTGCTGTGCCTGTGAAGACAACAGCAGGTACAGCACTGCAGTCTTTCCCACCCCTCAGACCCAATAACCTCAATGATAAATATCATGGACATGTCTTTTCACCTTTTGAAGAAAAAAAAAAAAAGCACTTTATCAGTTCCGTTTGCACCCCCAAATTCAACTTGATAGTGATAATTGAATGAAACCAGCACAATTCAGAAAAAATAAAATAAGAAATAATGTAATCTATTCTGATGATACGCATGTATGAAGATGTGCATGCATGCATGTATGCATGCACACACACACAAGTGCAGTCATCAAGTAATTAACCCTTAACTGCCGAGGAAAAAAACATATATGTGGTGTCCAAAGTTGTAAATCTATACCAAGAACCATCAGCCCAAAACTGAAGAAAATGGTCTGGAGATATACCACTCTGGACCAAAGGTGTGAATTTTCAGCCTGCCAGAATAATTTTCTTTCTTTTGATGAAGTAGGATGTAAGTTACTAAGTACTATGCCCTGAGGCAGTCGAAGAGGTTAGGAATAAAGAACTGATGTGTCCAAATAATCCCTTTTAGTTGCCCATGCAAACAGTGGACGTGTACCTCAAGAAATGAACTACAAATGGTGTAATTCTTTCAAGATTCCAAATCTTTCAAAGCTGCTCCAAAGTATGTTGCATCATTTTTCAACTTTGAATCACTGCCACCAAATCACATGTTCCTGGAACACTGAAAAAAAGAGTTTTCACCCTTGGCAGGCCAGTTTCTTTCGCTCACATTTTCCTCCATTACCTTGTTATTCTCTCCATGGTGTGTGTGACTACGTCATCATCTGTGAGTGTGTGCACAGCAAGACATAGCTGGGGCACTGTGGCTCCAGGCAGCTTCATACTGTGGCTTCATCTACAATGCTCATTAACTTCACACTGTGTCGGGATCCAACCAGGAAATAGTCACACCAGCAATCTCACTGTGAAACACTGTGTAGGGATCCAACCAAGAAATAAATCAGTCACACCAGCAGTCTCAAAACTGATGCTACATTCTTTAACATTGGTTTGACTGCATGCCTACAAGATGTGTGGACTGGCCAATGGTTTCTATATTTTACTTCACATCCCAGCCCCTGACGACTGAAGGTTTGGCTGCCAGTCCTTCGACTGAGAGGAAAAACTAAGATCCCACGTGGAACGTGTTTCAGAACAATACCCCCCCATCATTCTTTTCTATTTTCATAACCCGCCTTTCTCCTGTCCCTGGAATTCTTTTTTTGCTGTTCATTTTAAATATGTCAAAGTGTTTGTTTTTGTTTTCTTAGTTAAGTAACAATGTGCAGATGTTTGTAGCTGTTGCTGTTTTTACGTAAATAATGTCAAAGCATATGCTGCTTTTTCCTGTTAAAAAAAACAAACTATTCCATGGGCTTGGGACATATAACCCTTGTGTGCCACTCCCACACCCCCTCCCTAAACCCCCCTCCCTCACAACCCTCTCCACCTTGTTGTTGTGGCTGACCATCTATCTGTACACAGTTCACAGACTCCACATCATGCACGAAACACAGGTCTATAGATACAAGACTCAGAAGTCGGGGCCCCTGTCCCGCCCACTAGGTGTGACGACAGCAAAGGGGACAGACTGTACACTAGTACAATAGAGAGGGCACAATAGAGTGGTGTCTGTGTGTTGGCACACACACATACACACACACACACAACACTTACCACAGGGGGCTGACTATACGTGGCCTGCAACTACATCACCATCCACCCTTCAGTTTTTGTGTGATATGGATACGGTTTTCTAACCCTATCCATCACCATCCACCCTTGAGTTTTTGTGTGATATGGATATGGTTTTCTAACCCTACCCCTTCTCTCAATTACATGTCCACCTCTCTTCAGTAACCGTCTTTTCTGATCATCTTTTACAACACCCCTACTTCCCTCAAGCATATCACCATCACCCCTCTGTTTCTCTCTGTTCTGATACTGTTTTTCAACCCCACCACTTCTCTTTGATACATCACCATCTTCCATCTCCTTGTGATGGTTTCCAGCTCCACCCTTCTCCACCCAACACATCACCAACACCCTCAACACCCCCTTCTCCACCCAACACATCACCAACACCCTCAACTGCCCCTTCTCCACCCAACACATCACCAACACCCTCAACTGCCCCTTCTCCACCCAACACATCACCAACACCCTCAACTGCCCCTTCTCCACCCAACACATCACCAACACCCTCAACTGCCCCTTCTCCACCCAACACATCACCAACACCCTCAACACCCCCTTCTCCACCCAACACATCACCAACACCTTGAACTCCCCCTTCTCCACCCAACACATCACCAACACCCTCAACTGCCCCTTCTCCACCCAACACATCACCAACACCCTCAACTGCCCCTTCTCCACCCAACACATCACCAACACCTTGAACTCCCCCTTCTCCACCCAACACATCACCAACACCCTCAACTGCCCCTTCTCCACCCAACACATCACCAACACCCTCAACTGCCCCTTCTCCACCCAACACATCACCAACACCCTCAACTGCCCCTTCTCCACCCAACACATCACCAACACCCTCAACTGCCCCTTCTCCACCCAACACATCACCAACACCCTCAACTGCCCCTTCTCCACCCAACACATCACCAACACCCTCAACTGCCCCTTCTCCACCCAACACATCACCAACACCCTCAACTGCCCCTTCTCCACCCAACACATCACCAACACCCCTTCTCCACCCAACACATCACCAACACCCTCAACTGCCCCTTCTCCACCCAATACATCACCAACACCCCTTCTCCACCCAACACATCACCAACACCTTGAACTCCCCCTTCTCCACCCAACACATCACCAACACCCTCAACTGCCCCTTCTCCACCCAACACATCACCAACACCCTCAACTGCCCCTTCTCCACCCAACACATCACCAACACCCCTTCTCCACCCAACACATCACCAACACCCTCAACTGCCCCTTCTCCACCCAACACATCACCAACACCCTCAACTGCCCCTTCTCCACCCAACACATCACCAACACCTTGAACTCCCCCTTCTCCACCCAACACATCACCAACACCCTCAACTGCCCCTTCTCCACCCAATACATCACCAACACCCTCAACTGCCCCTTCTCCACCCAACACATCACCAACACCCTCAACTGCCCCTTCTCCACCCAATACATCACCAACACCCCTTCTCCACCCAACACATCACCAACACCTTGAACTCCCCCTTCTCCACCCAACACATCACCAACACCCTCAACTGCCCCTTCTCCACCCAACACATCACCAACACCCTCAACTGCCCCTTCTCCACCCAATACATCACCAACACCCCTTCTCCACCCAACACATCACCAACACCCTCAACTCCCCCTTCTCCACCCAACACATCACCAACACCCTCAACTGCCCCTTCTCCACCCAACACATCACCAACACCCTCAACTGCCCCTTCTCCACCCAACACATCACCAACACCCTCAACTCCCCCTTCTCCACCCAACACATCACCAACACCCTCAACTGCCCCTTCTCCACCCAACACATCACCAACACCCCACTGATTCTGTCTGCTCTGACCACTGTTTTCCAACCCCACCCATTCACTTAACTCATTCTACCCCACAGCTACTTGTCTGCTACAACTGCCCTGGACCAGCACTACATGAGACCACTGCAGAAAAAAAAAACAGGGTGGTTCATTCAAAATGCAAAAATAAATGGGACATTTTTTTATGTAATCAGCTGAACAAAGCTTTGTTTTCATGCTTCCGGAATCTGTAAACGGTTCAGTGAAATGCCCACTGTACTGGGCAAGAATAAACAAAATTAGAATAGTGTGTTGTTATGAGAATACTCGTACCAGGTCCACAGGGGAAGTAATCATGGTACGAGTTAACTTGTACCTGGAGTAGAATGAGCTAAACACATTACCATCATCCTTCTGATTTGGTCTGGACATAGTTTTCCAATCCCACCCCTTCCAATGCACCGATCCACCCTTCAATTTCCTTGTGATATGCATACTTCTTTTTTTTTTTTTTTACCCTACCCTTTTTTCTAATACATCACCTTCAACCTCCCTGTTTCTGTCTGATCTGGTATTATTTTTCAACCCAACCTCTTCTCTCTAAAACATCACCATCACCTTTGTGTTTTCTTGTGATATGGACACAGATTTCCAACCCCACCCCTTCTCTCTAAGACATCACCATCACCCCTCAAATTCTGTCTGCCCTGACACTGTTTACCAACCCCACCTCCCTCTCTCTTATAGTAAACTAATACACTTTTCTGTGTCACTTTCTCTAACACCTCTACTGAGGACATCTCTTCATGTTTCACCATTTTCAATCTTAAGAAATGGAATATGTTAGTGTCTGCACCTGAACCACCAAGTGTTACACCTGACAAATGTGTTTTAACACAAAATGACTTTCTCTAACAGAATAAGTCAAGAACTATTTTTGACACCAAACAAACAGTAAGAACTGATGTGGAACTGGAAGGTTTCATTTGATTCACAAGTACTGGTTGGTGAATAGAAAGAACATGTCCATCATGCTTGACACATTGTTTATGCAGCTTTAATTTTTTTTTTTTAATAAATCATGACAAAGGTATTGTGCAACCCAACTTATTTCCATTAACAAACAAGCAAACAAAGAAAAAAGGCTTTCAAACTGAACTGTTTACCTCATGAACGTAAGTAACTGTAGATCTGTACTTATAAGTATCCATAACTAATACTGGGAATAGTACTGACAGTAAAACACTTACCCATACGTCTCCATCACTAAAACTACTAACTGCATTATCATTCTGTGAAAATACTTATTCAATAATTAAATCAACCTGTACTTAAACAGAAAACCCCATCTGCCGTCAATATAAAATCTTGGATGAGGAAAATATTCTTAAACAGGTATGAGAAACCACAACCAAAGCAGTGTCAACATAAAGGGGGAAAATGCAAAAATGTAAATCACTACCAGGTATGTTAATTAAAGAAAGAAAAAAAATCCACTGAATTTAAATAAATCAAAAGTAATAAATGTGTTTAAGTTACAACTAAAGAAAAAAACGTACTGGGGAAGGTAAGGAAATATTTTGTTTCTAGACTTAAAAAAATATCAAACACAGGGGAGTAAAAGCAAAGACTCTGGGGAATATCCAATAATCCTCTTTTTCTGTTTCTACAGTGAAAATCAAAACCCAAACTGTGAGGAAGATGTCTCCACCCCTTGCTGACAAGCAGACTATGGCAATAAGGACGGGGCCAAAAGCCTGTACATAGTGAAAGCTCAGGACAACGACACAGGGGGAACAGGTCAGTGTTAACTATAATAACAATATCAATCATGACATAAAAAAAAGGGAAAAAGAAAAGACAACATCCATACTCACTTTGCCCTAGAGACATGTCCATCCCAACAGAAAGAAAAACACAGCAGGCACATGAGGTGAGAACAAATCCAAAATGAAGTCAGTGAAAGCGCTCACTGCCACACACACACACAAGCAGCGTTAAAAAAAAACAAAAAAACAAACAAACCCCAAACAACTTCAGGTGGCTATTGATACACACCCTCCACACTTTTTTTCTCACCATGTTTCATGCTTGTCAAAACTAAGAATACACATCACCACTAACCCCCACCTCCCTCCCCTGTCTAAATTCCAAACCACCACAAAATCAACATTTTAGAAGCAGTACACCCTTGTTCTTGTCATTTTCCACCTGTCACCCCCACCCCCAAATTTCTGTTTCCATACAAGGAAGTTACAGAGTGAAAAAGCTTCACTCACTGGCTTTTTAGGAAAAGATAGTTTAAATAAAACAACAAAACAAAAAACAAAAACCAAAAAAAAAACACCCGAAAGGTTTAAGAATTCTTTAACAATAACAGTAACAGGTGAATAGTAATCACTATACATAATTATGTATATGACATGCATCATAGAAACACAAAACCATACATGCTCGCGAGTGAGCATGTCAGATAAACAAAACCACCGTCCACTCACCCATACACTTGCTTGACAAAGATACTTTTTATAAAACTGTTAAACTGTGCATGTTCTGTTCATAAATTAAACATTTTTTCACAGGACTTTTTTTTGTGTGTGTGTATCTGTGAATGCTTTAGGCTAATCGCCCAGTACTGTAACTAACTGCTAAACAGCAAGACAACATTCGATCAAGATAAATGAAATCTTAGTCTTTTCAAGCCTCACTGATCCTTATCTACATCTACATGAACAGGTCACAGCAGACACGGGGACAGCCCATTCAGACCATCTGACACATCCTCTGGGCTTTACGCACACCGTTAGCTAACCCACACAGTCGGTTGCACAGACTGCACCCCCCACATTTTTCCACACAGGGATCAACACATCAAGCCAGCATGCCACAGCACACCACACGGCACCACATGACATGAAAACATCAGTGGAAAGACATGCAGCATCCCACAGTGTGTCAGCCACAACACTCACTTCACCAATATGATGACCATCACAAACACGATCATCAAGCCTTCACAAACATTCTCCTTTTTTCTTTTTTTCTTTCTTTTTGTTTCTGACACACACACACAAAAATCAGTTTTTGTGTGTAAAAAGTATTATCAATTTACTATCTAAGAGGAGCATTGTTCATTGTTGTCAAATGGATTTTCTGATGAAGAGACAGGGGAACAGCCTTCAGAAAGTTTGATCAGAATGCTGTTGTTTTGTATTTCTCATTTTTGTTTTGTTTTGTTTCAACATACAGAAACTGTTGAGAAGTTTTGAGTAATGCTCTTTCCAACTGTGGTGGTGCTTACTGGTACCCAAGAAACAACATTTTTTGTTGTATACTTGATTAAAATATCTTTCCGTTCAAAATTCAGTTGAAATAAGTTTCCTTTCCTTTCTTTTTTCTTCTGAACACAGTCATAATTTTTGCTGTCAGAGTGCACCACATCTCAGATAGTAACTGGAGAATTTGTCCTGTGGAACAATGAAATCCTTGCTGTCACTGCCTTTTGGGGGTTCAATCAAACAGAGAAAGTGTGTGTAAGTTCTGTAAATTAACCGCATTCCAAGCAAACCTACACTTTAATTTGTTTCAAAACATGGCAAGTCAGTACTGGTGGCAGGGGGAAAAAAAGCAAAGCAATTGAGACTTCAGTTGAAATAAAACTTCAAATCTGTATAACTAAAATCAGTGGCTCATCTGCACAAAACACTTTTAAGCTTTAAACAAAAATCCACACAGGTCCTGCAGAAAATCAAGGCTGACTGTAAAACCAGACACCACGATGTCCCCACTGAAAAACAGAGCATCCGTTTCCGAAACTGCTCACAATTCCAACAGCTCTGTTCACTACAAAACAAAATATCTGCCATTTCATCGGCAGACAATATCAAGAACAAAATACAGAACGAAAAAAAAAAAAAAAAAAAAAAAAGCAGACACAAATAGACACAAAATTTTTCATCCAATAACAAAAATCAAAAGAAATAAAAAAAAAAAAAAAAAGAAAAAAAAAGACGAATGAAAACAACAAAAGCAAAACAAAAAAGATTGAAAAAGAAAACCAAAGTGAAAGGTGGTAGAAAAAGAAATCTACCACAATCCACGGCAGAAATCACACCTGACTACACCACCACAGTGCTATCAGCAAGCAGGGCAGGGAGTGGGGAGGTTGGGGGAGGTGAGGGGGGAGGGGGCGGGGGGGCATGTCCATGCAGACACCACATCAACAGGTATCAGCACACTGATACTGAAGCCAAAGGTGAAAGGGAGAAGGGGGCAGGACTCCTTTCACAAGAACCAAACAGTGACTAACAAAACCACTACAGGCACATGCCCACAGTTGTACATACCAGAAGTCCTATGATCTTAAGTCAAAAAAAAAAGAAAAAGAAAAAGAAAAGGACACAAAAATAGAAAACATCAGACTGAAGCCACTCTGTGTTCAACACAAACGGTAACCAAACACATCTTAACTATCAAAAATAAATAAATAATAAATTTAAAAGAAAAGAAAAAGAAATTAGTTATATACTTTGGAAACACTTATTCCTCGTCACAATTCACCAATGAAATTATTCCTAACACTGACAAATGAAATAATAAAAAAACCCATCGTAATTCATCAATGAAAGTAATACTAACACTGATAAAATAATTATCTAAAAAAAAATCAAAAAAAAAATCATCCACATGGCAAAAGATGAAATGAGTGACATATAAAGATGAAACAACGGATAGATGAAAGAAACCCAAGACAGTTACAGGACACCAGGTGTGGTACACTCAGGCAAATGAATGACAAGTAAATGAATCACAGGTTAACTAATCACAGGTAAAAAAAAACAAATCACAAGTAAATCAATGCACAGGTTAACTAACAGGCAACAAACCAGTGACGAAGTAACTCAATGACACAGAAAGCATAGAAAGACACGGACAACAAGAAGACGTACGCACAGCAGCCACACAGGCATGCAAGTGTGGGTCCGCACAGACGCACGCCTCACACAACACGCGTCAACAGCAAGGACCACAGGGAAAGAAAGGAACACAAACATGGTGTCGCCACACACACACATACACACACAACACAGAGGACACGATCATTGTCAGACAGCTCACAAAATGCGGACCACATGCAGGGGGTCTGTCCTGGCAGCTACCGATGGTACGAAACACCTTCTCCTCTTTCTTCTCCTCCTCTATTCGTACACTGATGGTATGAAGTATGGTGTGATAAATGCTGCCTTCAGGTGTCATATACACCCGTATGTATGCTATTTCTACGCCTCTATTTGTACACTGAAGGTATGACATGTGGTGTGATAACTGTTGCAATGCTTTTTCTCCTCTTCTAATTGTATATTAATGTTATGCCGTATGGTGTGAACTGTTGGTTACAGGTATCATTTACACCTGTATATATATATATATATATATATATATATATATGCTATTTCTACACCTCTATTTGTACACTGATGTTATGACATATGGTGTGATATCTATTGCATACAGGTATCATATATACCTGAATGTGATTTTTCTCCATTTCTTTTTGTATGTTGATGGTATGATATATGGTGTGATAAATGTTGCTTACAGGTATCATATATACCTGAATACACTCTTTCTCCATCTCTATTCATATGTTGATGGTATGATATATGGTGTAACAAATGTTGATTCCAGTACATACCGTATCTCCATCTCTGTACATTGATGGTATGACATATAGTGTGATAAATGCTGCATACAGGTATCATATACACCTGTATATGCTATTTCTCTACCTCAATTCATACACTGATGGTATGACATCTGGTGTGATAAATGTTGCTTACAAATATCATATCCACTTGATATGCTGTTTCTACGTCTCTGTTCGAACACTGGTGGTATGATATATGGTATGATAAATGTTGTTTACATGTATCATGCACACTGGAATAACACACTTCTCTTCTACTCATGCTATTTCCCCACCTCCACTCGTACATCGATGGTACAACACGTGGCGTGATAAACGTTGCTTACAATGTATCAAACACTGATGAATACCACCATTATATTAATCCATTCATACATTTGCCTCATTCTCATCCCTTCCCTCCACAGCCAAACAGTCAATGCAGCCAAGCTATATACAGAGATGCCAACCCCTGTGAAGTGTTTGCAGGAACAATCAGGAAATCTGGCAGGAACATTTCAAATTGGGTAGGAACACTCCGACTCCGAGCCACATCAGCAAATGTACATTTTATCTACAAGGCATATAAACACTTGGGCCTACCTGCAGCACAGTGTAACTGCTACGATTAAGCTGATTGGTCCACTCAATGCTGTTTTGATGTAAACACGCACACGAATAGCTGAGCATCATCACGCGAGACCAAGGTTAGCAGTGACTGCCCTGGCCTCATGATCGATAGCTAATGAGTGTTTGGGTAATGTTACGACAAGAAAGCATGTGACCATGCTATGTAGTTGAAAATGAACTCGTTGGAACAATTTTGACGTTGGCATAACGTCAGAACAAAGTGCGATCGAGCATGACAAAATTCAGTTGGCATCTCTGTATACACACAACAAACTGCCGACTCCAAAGGAAAAGAACCTCGGCATGATCCCCGCTTACCTTGGAGGACCCGAAGAGGCCGAAGATGCCGCCTCGCTTTTTGGCCTTGCCCGTGACAGTGGCGGCTTTGACTGTGTTGGGCAGAGACTGGCTCTTGGAGGTGTTGTTGTGGTTCTCGATGTTGCCCCCGGTCACGCTCAGGTCCTCAAAGGCAATGTCCTGAGGTATCGTGAAGCCAGACTTGTACCTGTCTATCACCAGTCTGGAGTCCTGCAACACAACACACAGCCACTTCAGCCGTTTGCCTGTGACTGGTTGTCTCAAGGAGGGGACAAAGTGCCTGTGACTGGTTGTCTCAAGGAGGTGACAAAGTGCCTGTGACTGGTTGTCTCAAGGAGGTGACAAAGTGTGTGGAATGATCCATATATGCTACACCACAACTGTTGAAAAAGAAAGATAAAAAGAACAGATGCCTGATCTTTGGATAAACGCAAATCGATGGTCAGGTCTTGAGAGCTTATCCTAGGTTTGTATAAAATAACGATTTAAAAAAACATAAGAGCTTATCCTAGGTTTGTATAAAGTAACGATTTTAAAAAACATAAGAGCTTATCCTAGGTTTGCATAAAATAATGATTTAAAAAAACATGAGAGCTTATCCTAGGTTTGTATAAAATAATGATTTAAAAAAACATAAGAGCTTATCCTAGGTTTGCATAAAATAATGATTTAAAAAAACATGAGAGCTTATCCTAGGTTTGTATAAAATAATGATTTTAAAAAAACATGAGAGACTTTCCTAGGTTTGTATAAAATAATGACATTAAAAAAACATGAGAGACTATCCTAGGTCTGTATAAAATAATGACATTAAAAAAACATGAGAGACTATCCTAGGTTTGTATAAAATAATGACATTAAAAAAACATGAGAGACTATCCTAGGTTTGTATAAAATAATGACATTAAAAAAACATGAGAGACTTTCCTAGGTTTGTATAAAATAATGACATTAAAAAAACATGAGAGACTTTCCTAGGTTTGTATAAAATAATGATTTAAAAAAACATGAGAGACTTTCCTAGGTTTGTATAAAATAATGATTTAAAAAAACATGAGAGACTTTCCTAGGTTTGTATAAAATAATGACATTAAAAAAACATGAGAGACTATCCTAGGTTTGTATAAAATAATGACATTAAAAAAACATGAGAGACTTTCCTAGGTTTGTATAAAATAATGACATTAAAAAAACATGAGAGACTTTCCTAGGTTTGTATAAAATAATGACATTAAAAAAACATGAGAGCCTATCCTACGTTTGTATAAAATGATGATTTTAAAAAAACATGAGAGACTTTCCTAGGTTTGTATAAAATAATGACATTAAAAAAACATGAGAGACTATCCTAGGTTTGTATAAAATAATGATTTAAAAAAACATGAGAGTCTATCCTAGGTTTGTATAAAATAATGATTTAAAAAAACATGAGAGACTATCCTAGGTCTGTATAAAATAATGATTTAAAAAAACATGAGAGACTTTCCTAGGTCTGTATAAAATAATGACATTAAAAAAACATGAGAGCCTATCCTACGTTTGTATAAATCAATGATTTAAAAAAAACACATTATGAGAGCCTGTCCTATGTTTGCATAAAACAATGACATGAAATTAACAAATAAAGTAATCAGATTCAGAAATGTATTAAAAGATCATAAACGTAAAAGATGCACTACAGGCAAATGACTGAAAAAAGAAGGCATTTAACGGGTCGCAGGTGGACTGGGCTATAACGAAAAAAGATAAATACATAAATAAATAGACTGCAGGTCATTCTGCCTGGTTAATTTGTTATTTTTTTCATTTCTTCCTGCTTACAATAAATCACTGTCATCTTACAGTTAAACACTGTCCAAGGTTTCACAGCATGTTGTTCAGCTGCACTGATGCCAATTCTAACAAGGAAAGACAACTTACTTCCTCCCCCTTCTCTCTGTGCCTGTATAAGTACCAGATCAGATTCTGTGTGTCTCTGTCTCGCCCTATCTTAATGTGTGTGCATGCGTGTGCGAACATAAATCCATATGGCCCTGGTTCCTGTGCATGTATCGCATGTGTATACAGAAACATCTATGTCTATATCTGTTTGTATATATATCTATATATATATATAGAGAGAGAGAGAGAGAGAGAGAGCTGTATGCGTTTGTGTTCCAATCAAACACTTAAGAATACACTCACAGCTGGATGAGAAAACTAGCAGTACTGCGTGTGTGCATGTGTGCGTGCATGCGTGTGCACGCATGTGTGCACTCACGTGCCTGCAAGTATACTCCTGCAGATGCACAGAACCGTGACCAGTGCATCAATACCCTCGACAACCTCGCGACACAAAAACATGCACCTGAATCACGTACCACGCTACTTCCCCTGAGTGAAGATGTCCAACTTACCTGCGCACTGTTGATACTGGCCGAGGCCTTGGCCATGCCCTCTATGCAGGTGTTGATGATGGGTATCACATTCTTCTCGATCTCTGAACACTGCTGGATGCACTCCTGGATCTTGTGTATCCTCCGTTCTTCCATGTCTTGGATTTGCTGCACACACACACACACACACACACAAGAATACACACACGCGCGCACGCATACACACATATGCACACACGCACGCGCACACACACGCGGACGCGCACACACATGCACGTGCACACACACACACACAGTCCAGGTAAACAGATTGCCTGATCCATCCACCCAC
The DNA here is from genome assembly GCF_041734735.1 of Babylonia areolata. Taxonomy (NCBI): domain Eukaryota; kingdom Metazoa; phylum Mollusca; class Gastropoda; order Neogastropoda; family Buccinidae; genus Babylonia; species Babylonia areolata. Next base: position 35,053,466 of record NC_134889.1, read on the forward strand.
CTGACGTGCACCAAGTACAGTTTGTGAGTACGCACACACATACACACACACACTGACAAACCACTGCTCTCTCTCACACACACACACACACACACACACACTGACAAAACACTGCACACAGACACACACACATACACACACACTCGCGCACATGTGCTCACTCACAAACCGCTGCACAGACACACGCATGCTGACAAACCACTGTATGCAAAAAATATTCACACACACACACACACACACACACACTGAAGAACTTCTGCACACAGACCACTACATACACACACCACTAAATACTGACAAACCACTCCACACACAAAGACACGCATATACAGCCCCCCCAACCCCCCCCCCCCCCCGAAACACACACATACCTGAAAGACTTGAGGCATGAGGGTGTAGAAATGTTCCTGCTGACTGGTGTTGAACTGTTGAAGGACACTGGCGTATTCGTTTTTACACTCCTCACACGACTGGGCTTTCTGTGTCATCACTATCCGGTTCTAAAATCACACACACACACACACAATAATACATCAAATCTATTCTTTAAACAAATGAAGAATGAGTTACAAAATACATTTTTTCTATAAAAGAAAGGGGATATTTTTAGAAAACCATGTCTTTTCAAAAGCAACATGCGCTGCCTTGATGGTCATATGCCATGAGAAAAAGAAATTTGTTTTGCAGTATCATCCATATTTCCGTCAGGTGCTCACATACAGGTACACACACAGGTACACACACACGCACAAACACTTTCACCAACCTTTTCCACCTCTGCTCTGGACAGATTGATGTCGGCGTCTGCCTTTCTGTAGTTGTCCATGGCCTTCTCTGAATCTTTGAAGGCCTTTTCATACTGTTTCTTCGACTGCAAGCATAACGAATCTCCTACAGCTGTATGTCACGGAGAACAAAACCTGACAGTAAATCTGACAGTGAAGTGTCCACTGGGTCCACGGTTCCCCCTTCCCAAACAATGCATTCTGGACACCTGGTTTAACTGGTGCCTCTCTCTCTCTCTCTCTCTCACATACACACACATAGTGTATTAAAGAATTTAGCGATTTACATTTATAAATCTTTTGCGTATCTAAAAGCACTGACATAATAACTATATGGATAAAAGCATCTATAATCGTACTGGTTGATGGTAATCTTTTACGTATGTTCAGACAAGATATGTATGCATGTGTATGACTGATGTGTCGAATGGGGCTAAGGCCTTTCTGAATAAATAACTGAGTCCTTGTTGAAATAAATATTTGAGTCACACACACACATACACACACACACACACTCTTTTTTCTTTGACACCGCCAATGGGCTTGTAGGGTCCACTCACCCTCTCCAAGGCCTGGGCGTTTTGTCTCAACTGTTCCTGTAGCTTCGCCCCCTCCTGTAAATGCTACACACACACACACACACACACATACACAGTGTCACACATTAACTGCCACAGCAATCCCACTCAAACGCATACTGTTAAACATGACCAAAGGACAGCTTTCTTTTCAATCCACTTTCCTGGCTCTTCCAAGGTCTTACAACATGCATGATCAACGTAATTATGTCACAGCTTTCTTTTCAATCCACTTTCCTGGCTCTTCCAAGGTCTTACAACATGCATGATCAACGTAATTATGTCACAGCTTTCTTTTCAATCCACTTTCCTGGCTCTTCCAAGGTCTTACAACATGCATGATCAACGTAATTATGTCACAGCTTTCTTTTCAATCCACTTTCCTGGCTCTTCCAAGGTCTCACAACACACATGATCAACGTAATTATGTCACAGCTTTCTACTTGGGGAGCCAAGTGCTCTTCTAGGATGTCCTGGACAAATCCTGAATCACAGATCTCATGTGATCAGAATCTTTTCCTACAGGCTTTGGCTAAACAAGCAAAAAACATGCATTCAGTGGCCCAGAAAGCTCTAAAAATCCAGATGTCAGAAACAAGAAGTTATTCCCATATCAAAATGACAATATGAATAAGATCAAAATAAAACAAGGAGAACAGGCTATATTTGGGAGAAGTTCACTAAGACAGCACAAGACAGGCAGCAGTGGAGGTCTTGGTGTGCCGGGTGTTACCTTTTTGGTGGGGCGTTACCTTTTTGCATTCCCGTTTCAGTTAAAGAACCACGGTGTGGTGGAGTGTTACCTGTCTGCATTCCTGTTTCTGTTAAAGAACCACGGTGTGGTGGGGCGTTACCTTTTTGCATTCCCGTTTCAGTTAAAGAACCACGGTGTGGTGGAGTGTTACCTGTCTGCATTCCTGTTTCAGTTAAAGAACCAAGGTGTGGTGGAGTGTTACCTGTCTGCATTCCTGTTTCTGTTAAAGAACCAAGGTGTGGTGGGGTGTCACCTGTCTGAATTCCTGTTTCAGTTAAAGAACCACGGTGTGGTGAGGTGTTACCTGTCTGCATTCCTGTTTCTGTTAAAGAACCACGGTGTGGTGGGGTGTTACCTGTCTGAATTCCTGTTTCAGTTAAAGAACCACGGTGTGGTGGGGTGTCACCTGTCTGAATTCCTGTTTCAGTTAAAGAACCAAGGTGTGGTGGGGTGTTACCTGTCTGTGGTGGGGTGTCACCTGTCTGAATTCCTGTTTCAGTTAAAGAACCAAGGTGTGGTGGGGTGTCACCTGTCTGCATTCCTGTTTCAGTTAAAGAACCAAGGTGTGGTAGAGTGTTACCTGTCTGAATTCCTGTTTCAGTTAAAGAACCAAGGTGCGGTGAGGTGTCACCTGTCTGCATTCCTGTTTCTGTTAAAGAACCACGGTGTGGTGAGGTGTTACCTGTCTGTGGTGGGGTGTTACCTGTCTGCATTCCTGTTTCTGTTAAAGAACCAAGGTGTGGTGGAGTGTTACCTGTCTGCATTCCTGTTTCTGTTAAAGAACCACGGTGTGGTGAGGTGTTACCTGTCTGCATTCCTGTTTCAGTTAAAGAACCAAGGTGTGGTGAGGTGTCACCTGTCTGCATTCCTGTTTCAGTTAAAGAACCAAGGTGTGGTGGGGTGTCACCTGTCTGAATTCCTGTTTCAGTTAAAGAACCAAGGTGTGGTGGGATGTCACCTGTCTGAATTCCTGTTTCAGTTAAAGAACCAAGGTGTGGTGGGGTGTCACCTGTCTGAATTCCTGTTTCAGTTAAAGAACCAAGGTGTGGTGGGGTGTCACCTGTCTGAATTCCTGTTTCAGTTAAAGAACCAAGGTGTGGTGGGGTGTCACCTGTCTGAATTCCTGTTTCAGTTAAAGAACCAAGGTGTGGTGGGGTGTTACCTGTCTGCATTCCTGTTTCAGTTAAAGAACCAAGGTGTGGTGGGGTGTTACCTGTCTGAATTCCTGTTTCAGTTAAAGAACCAAGGTGTGGTGGGATGTCACCTGTCTGCATTCCTGTTTCAGTTAAAGAACCAAGGTGTGGTGGGGTGTTACCTGTCTGAATTCCTGTTTCAGTTAAAGAACCAAGGTGTGGTGGGGTGTTACCTGTCTGCATTCCTGTTTCAGTTAAAGAACCAAGGTGTGGTGGGGTGTTACCTGTCTGAATTCCTGTTTCAGTTAAAGAACCAAGGTGTGGTGGGGTGTTACCTGTCTGCATTAAGAACCAAGGTGTGGTGGGGTGTCACCTGTCTGAATTCCTGTTTCAGTTAACCAAGGTGTGGTGGGGTGTTACCTGTCTGCATTAAGAACCAAGGTGTGGTGGGGTGTCACCTGTCTGAATTCCTGTTTCAGTTAAAGAACCAAGGTGTGGTGGGGTGTCACCTGTCTGAATTCCTGTTTCAGTTAAAGAACCAAGGTGTGGTGGGGTGTTACCTGTCTGAATTCCTGTTTCAGTTAAAGAACCAAGGTGTGGTGGGGTGTTACCTGTCTGCATTAAGAACCAAGGTGTGGTGAGGTGTTACCTGTCTGCATTAAGAACCAAGGTGTGGTGGGGTGTCACCTGTCTGAATTCCTGTTTCAGTTAAAGAACCAAGGTGTGGTGGGGTGTTACCTGTCTGCATTAAGAACCAAGGTGTGGTGGGGTGTCACCTGTCTGCATTCCTGTTTCAGTTAAAGAACCAAGGTGTGGTGGGGTGTCACCTGTCTGCATTCCTGTTTCAGTTAAAGAACCAAGGTGTGGTGGGGTGTCACCTGTCTGAATTCCTGTTTCAGTTAAAGAACCAAGGTGTGGTGGGGTGTTACCTGTCTGCATTAAGAACCAAGGTGTGGTGAGGTGTTAGCTTTTTGTGTTCCTGTTTGAGTTCAGAAATAAGGGTGTGGTGAGGTGTTCGCTTTTTGTGTTCCTGTTTGAGTTCAGAAATAAGGGTGTGGTGGTATGGTGTTAACTTTTTGCATTCCTGTTCAAGTCGAGACACCATGTTGTGGTTGGGGGAGTGATGGAAGGGGGGAGGGTATGTGGGGGTGGGGGGGGGGGTTACTTCTTTCTCAATTTTGTTCCTGTCTGAATTCAGAAACAAAGGTGTGTGTGTGTGCGTGTGGGTGTGTTTAGCGGGTATGGTATCTTTTTTCTTTCCTGTTTGAGTTCAGAGACTGTGGGTGTGGTTGGGGCAGTGGAGGTGGTTTACCTTCTTGCGTTCCTGTTTGAGTTGAGACACCAGGTTGTGGTTGGGGCAGTGTGTGTGTGGGAAGGGGAGAGGGGTACCTTCTTGCGTTCCTGTTTGAGTTGAGACACCAGGTTGTGGTTGGGGCAGTGTGTGTGTGGGAAGGGGGGGAGGGGTACCTTCTTGTGTTCCTGTTTGAGTTCAGACACCAGGTTGTGGTTGGGAAAGTGGGGGAAGAGGGGGGTGGGGGGGGTGTACATTCTGCATTCCTGTTTGAGCTGAGACACTTGGTTGTGGTTGGGGGAGTGAGGGGGGAGGGTAGAGGGGTACCTTTTTGCCTTCCTGTTTTGAGTTCCGACACCAGACTGTGGTTGGGGGAGTGTGTTTTTGTTTTTGTTTTTCTACCTTTTTGCGTTCCTGTTTGAGTTCCGACACCAGGTTGTGGAGGTCTCGAGACACGGTGCCCTGCAGGTTCTCAGCGATGACCTCATGCTGCCCGGCAAGGTCGTGGATCTCCTTCACCATGTCCACAAAACCCCGCGCCCACGTAAATCTGCACACACACACACACACACAGGTGATATATTTCTCTCTGTTTTTCTTTTTTTCTAATTCTTTCTTTTTATGTGAGAAGATGAATTAGAAATGTGACAGTGTGTGTGTGTGTGTGTGTGTGTGTGTGTGTGTGTGTGTGTGTGTGTGTACATGCATCTCTGGGTGGGTAGTTGCACATGTTTATCTCTACTGAGTTGTGTATACTATTATCTAAAAAAACCACCTTAAATCCTTGTCTCTATCATGTCTATGTCTACTTGTGTTCATGCAAGTGTGTGTGTGTGTGTGTGTGTGTGTGTGTGTGTGTGTGTGTGTGTGTGTGTGAATGTGCGAAGTGTGTGTGTGTGTGTGTGTGTGTGTGTGTGTGTGTGTGTGCGCGCGCGCATTTCAGAGACTGAGAGACAGACAGGTAGGCAGGCAGGCAGACAGAAAGAGACAGACAGAGAAAACAGAGGCAGGCAGCCAGAAATAATTTCACACACACACACACACACACACACACACACACTGCACCTCCAAACCAAAGTTTGTTATACAGCCAGTTAGTTTAGTCCTTCACTCTGCAATCCCAAAAACACCCATTATACAGGAGTCACCACTTTCCTGTTCAAGATGGAGAGGGAGAAGGAGGAGGAGGAGGAGGGAAGAGAGAGAGTGAGAGAGAGAGAGAGAGTGAGAAAGAGACAGACAGACAGACAGACAGAGACAGAGACACAGAGAGAGAACTCAGAACTCAAAACGTTTGTTATTCAAGGATTAAGATTTTAGGCATTGCATGATGATAGCCTATTCAGTATTCTTCCAATCCATCTTGGGGTGGGGGTGGGGGGGGGAGGGAGAGGGAGAGAGAGAGCAGTTAAGACCACACTGCATTGGTCGGTCTCATACACAACATACACGTGTAATGTGCGTCACACCTCTCCCTGTCTGTCTCTCTGCCCCGAAGGCTGACATCGTGACATGCTAAACCCAGCTAGTTGACCACTCCACTGTACAGTAACTGATGGGCTTTTCCACAGAGAGAGAAGAGCGAAAGAGGAAGAGGTGGGAGGGAGGGGGAAGAGAGAGACTCTTTTGACACTGACACTTTTAATGGCATTGGCCATGAGGTCCTTATGACATGGGTGTACGCATCAACATACTTTCATTATATAACAAACCATTATAATAAACAAATGAAATGGTGAAATCAAACAATGAAATGAAATGAAACAAAGTTCCTTCTTTGAAGGAAAACGTTAACAACCAACAGGCCACCCAACACATAATAACTCTGTTCATTCATCTATCAATGCACCATGCAACATATTCAAACACTGGCCACAGAAGAAAATTAGACACACACACACACACACACACACACACACACACACAGAGAGAAAGAGAGAGAGAGTAGACAGACAGACAGACCTATGGCAGAGAGAGCGTGTGTCTGCGTGTGTGTTAACCATTATATGTAACATATGCATGCGCACAGCTATATATATGCAAATGCTTGAAGTAATTATTCAATCTATTCATTCACCTTCCCTCTCATCAATCTATTCCATGAACTCCCCTTTAATTCTTTTCCTTCCCCTTCCCTTTAATTTCATTACAACTTCACGGAAATGACAGCCTAACACAATTCTCAACAGAACCAGAACACATAAACGTGACACTGGGCAACAGACAGAACAGAACAGATCAACACTGACACCAAAACAATCAACAAGCAACATTCACTGGTCAGGCTTCCATCCACTGTGCTCTCTGGCTCCCCCCATACTCCCTGGGCCACACCCCCCTAAAGCCTGTTGGAAGTGTAGCTGTTCACTGCTGGAAGCCTGACTGTTCAGCCAGAGCAGCGCTTGATGGACGACCTGCCAGGCCATCAACACAATCCCCTGCAGGCCACACGTGCTGATTAGTCTCTGCCCGCCCACCCTTCATCCTCCCTGATATAATGTGCCCCCAGGACCCCTCACCAACACTACATGATGGACTGTATTTCTCCTGCAGAGGGAAGATATAATGTATAAATATATCCAATCCATCCATAGGGGATTTCATCAAGATGGGAATGCCACATTCCCATGCTTGTCACTTTTTGTCAGCTCTGAAGCAGTGATTTCTGTTCAGCTTTCCAAAACCCCCTAACCATATCCCCACACCCTCAACCCCATGTTTCTTCAAGATATTCTTGATATGTATAAATTATATATTTAAAAAAAAAAGTTAATCAATAAAATGATAAACATGAAACTGAAGAAAAAAAATGATAATGATATGACTGCTGCAACTAGTACAACTAAGCTAGAATCCATCAGCCAACTACCAAAAGCACATTTTAGACTTAAACACTTACTATAATTTACAACACACACACACACACACACACACAGATAAGTCACACACCGACACACTGAGAGATGCAGTCAGATCCAATTAAATCATGGAGCAGGTCTATGAATGGTATGACAGTATATGACAGACAGACAGATGGGGCTGGGGGGTGGCGGGGGGTGGGGGGGACAGAAAAAAGTATTAATTACTAACCAAAACAGCAAGGGACAAATAACTAACATGAGCAACAGAAACAGAAACCAAGAGAAAGAGGGCTGCAGAGGGAAAGGAGGGATGAAGGGGTGGGGGAAGGATAGGGGAGAATGGAGTGCTGCCAGTGTGTTGGGGTGGGGTGGGGTTGCACTTTACATTTCCTATACTCATTATTGCAACATTTACATTAGCAATGGGTGAAAGAAAATTACACTGTACATAGTGACATACTGTAAATAAATGTAATTCTGACATTACACAATACTGCACCTATAACTGATTATAGTGCAGTGTAACACAGACTGATGAGAGAAAAAGAGAGAAGCGGGTGGGGAGAGAGAGAGCAAGAGACACACAGAGAGAGAGTGTGTGTAGTATGCAGGCATAGTGTGTGTGTGTGTGTGTGTGTGTGTGTGTGTGTGTGTGTGTGTGTGTGTTATTCAGCACAGCTCACTGTCACTCTAGAATCCAGATCCATGGATGTACATTCACATGAGGCTGGAGGAAGGGGAAAGCTGATTATGACCACATTTAACATTTACTCATGTTCATCTGCAATACTGATCACTACACGCACATTCACACACACACACACACAAACTACAGACCCTTTTGGGTCATCTTGTCATAACCTTTGAAGGAGCCTCAGCCTGAGAGTCACTCTGAGTCATGCGGATCACAAGACAGACAGACAAGAACCTCTCCTACATCCTATCCCCATACATACATGTGTGGAAAACCCCTTCCCCCTCCCCTCACAGTCAAGTGCTGCAGCAAAAAGCTCTGCCCTCCAAACATGCCTCCTTCACTGTTCACACCATCAGCAGCAGTGTGAGTGGCCTGACACCAAGCAGGGACAGGCACAGTCAGCAAATAACACACACAAGGGAAGGACGGGAGGTGGGAGTGGGGTGTGGGGGGGAAAAGGCAATGGGCTAGCTGTGAGAGTGCTGTCCCCTCCAGCCCTCCCACAGCCATGTTGACAAGTCACTGCACGCCACTTGACATGACACTCCCACCCTCCAACCCCCCCCCACACACCCACACCTATGATCCACTTCATCAACAAGTCTGGGACTACATGGGAGAGAGGCCCATAGCCAGTCCTGTGCACTGGAGGAATTAGTACATGCTGCCACAGTCCTGGGAACATTCCAAGGATACACTCTCCACTGGCCTGGATAGGCATGCTGTGTTGTTTTTTCTTCTTTTTTTCTATACGGCATGGGAATTAGGATTAAAATAAGATTAGCAAAGGACACCATGGCTGTCTATTCTGTGTGTTCATTCACTGGTGTTCCAAGGAGAACTGTTCAGAGTGAGCAGCTGTAAGGCCACCAACTGAGAAAACAGGCTGCCCAGTCTGGGCAATGCACTTTGTATCAACATACAATGTCTGAAGATTTGATCAGCAATGTGGAACTAAATTTGGCAAATTTCATCATGAATTCTGTGTATTTGCATGTGTAAAGAGTTTGCTCTGTGTGTGTGTGTGTGTGTGTGTGCACGTGTGTGTGCGCATCTGCATGTGCATCTGTGTGTGTGTGCGTCTGCATGTGCATCTGTGTCTCTGAGCATGCACGCATATGCACATGGGTGCATGCATATTTTGTCTGGCATAGTGAAAACCTTATCATTCTTTCTTCTTCTTTTTTTTAAAGAAAAGAATCATCAATGCCACTGCCTTGAGACTATAAGTTAGTATAACTGTTTGTTGGATCAGATGGAAAGATAGCAACTGTGTGACCCCAGACAGCAGACTGTAAGGGGCCAAAACACAGAACTGAAATAGCTATAGGCCAGTCTGGCTCCACATCTATTGATCTACATCACATGCACAGCACTCCCTATAGTCTTTCCCTTCTCAGATTCTTCTGAGTCAGTTTCTCTCTCTTTTGCACGCACACACATACACACACACAGTGTATACACATACACACTCATTCAACTGTACCATATGGACATGTGCACACACTACATGCAATGAAGCATGCAAAAAAAGTACTTCATCAAACTCCTTTCTACTAAATTCTAGCATATTTCTGCCATCTTCCAGCTGCATTTTCAGTTCATCAGCCTCAAAACGTTCCAGCCAACAACAGACACTGAAAAAACTACTTCAGTTTTAACTCAAACAGTTTCTTCACTGTTAAATGTCCACCTCTGTATAAACAATATCACAAACCCTGAACCTGTATAGGTTGTAATAAACATATTTCCCTAAGTCGAACCAATCATACTGCCAATCTAGATCTGATGGCAAGATAAACAACCTCCTCATTCTTTCCTTCTCCAGAGATCAGTTAATTAAAGTCAACCTTCAAAATCATTGATGCGGGATGCATAAAAAAAATCAGTTAAAAAAAAAATCAGTTAAAAAAAATATTTAAAAATAAAAAACAACAACACTTTCAAAATCTGTTGCCTTTGGCAATGGCAGTCTGTGGTTTGCTGTTTAGTCAACAAAATTCAGTGTGGTCCACTCACACTGAAGAGAGGTCTTGAAACACCACAATCAACTTCCAGCGAACACAACGGTGAATCCTAGTCCATAAACCTAAGAATGGCCTCCCCTTTGTTCCCACAAACAAAAGCTTCTTTAACTGTTCCCAACACTGATGAACAGGCAGTACCGTGCTTTGATGTTGGCGCGCTTTCAACAGATGGACAGCACTACATGTTGGTGCAAGAACAGAGCACTCTCTCTCATTGTCGTGCACTAATTGCATCTTTCATGTGCTCAGCAGTAAGATAAAAACTGCCCATCAGGCTCCCCTGCTAACAAAAGCAAAGGCAGTCTCCATGGTAACAAAGGCAAGGGCCATCTCCAAAAACTATGGGTCAATGACATGGACGCAAAGTACTGTCATCAATAAGGTCTATTGTGACATGGTATCTCTGTCATTGTGACAATAATAATACTATTAATAGTAATAATATCAATAATAATCATAATAAAAATAAATACTTATTCAGCGCTTTCTTCTCAAATAACAGCTCAAACCACTTTACATGTACACAAAACTCATCAACTAAAAATACCAAAAAAAAACAAAATAAAATAATTCAGAGTTTGTAAACAATTAGTCATCATCCAGTTAGAGCAGAAAAAGCAGAGGAGAATATGAAGGAGACCTGCTGGAGGGGCTGAGAGGGAGGGGGAGGGAACACAAAGAAAGGGGGCAGGAGGGAGGGGGGAGAGGAAAGACAGAAAAACAAAGATGACAGAAAAGACAAGACTGCAAATCAGCCAACTGCCCAGAGAATGGAGGGAAAAACTGGCCAGGACTTCTACTAGTACTAGCATAAAATGCGTAAAACAAACACAACTGAATCAAACGTAGGGTGTATGTACATGTATGCACATACACACAGTCTTACACACATACACACATGCATCATGTACTTACACAAAAATGCATGCACACAGATGTACACACAAGCATGCAGACACATGTGTGCATTTACACATGTCCATGCATACACATACATGTATGTGGACGCACACACATACGCATGCATGCAAATGCACATGCACACTCTCTCATGATTTGTATGCAAGCAATGAAGCATGCAGACTTGTAGTACTTACTGATACTCATCTTCTTCTTTTTTCTTGGGCTGGAAGCTTCTCACCAGCCTCCTGAAACATACAGCATTCTGTCATAACTTCAAGTTCAACACATAATAAATCTACTTATGAAATATGATATCACAAGCACACACCACTGCATCGTTATTTTAACATAACAAATACAATATCACACTTACACTGTTACAGTATAATGCACGCCACTCCAACTTATTGAGAACTGACAGAAATACTGTGACCGATGAAATTGCAAATTAACTTTCAATTATAAAGTTCTAATATCTCCCTGCTCTCTTCTGTGTTTTTGTTCATTTTGAACTCACTTGTGTAAACAAAGTGAGTATATTATTACCTGGCGTTCGGTTGTGTGTGTGTGTGTGTCTATGTGTGTGTGTCCGTGGTAAACTTTCATTGCCGTTTTCTCTGGAAATACTTTGTCTACCAGTACCAAATTTGGCTTAAAGTTAAATACAGGATGAAAAAAAATCTTCAGTCATACCAATAATATTTTGGAAGTCTCACAAAATCATCAATTGTCTATTTTGCTGAGATTCGTTCCGCAATCCAAAAATTCTAAAAACCACATCCCACTGACAGACTGAGTTGCTGGAAGTGTTTGGTGGGAAGACTATAGTATATGACCTCATTTTTCTTGTTCAATATTAAAAGGAAAGAAATACAAATTCTGGACAGAACACATACAGTGATACTAACAACACCATTGATGTGTTTACTGCATACAAATATTCTAAAGAGGACTCTGAATTAAATGGAATGAAACGAAAAACTGAATCGATCGTTCTCCCAGCCATAGACTGGTTCGTGCAGATCTAGAGATCTACCATGTGTTGAGATGGCAACATCTCCTTTACCGCTGAAATAAAAGAATAACAAAGATATGACGTTTATTTCTCACATGAAGAAGAAAACGTCAGATGCACCGCAGCAGAGAGGATTAGTCAGCTTGCTTCGGAACTGAACATACATCATTCAATCCCGCTCACATGCCTTTCTTTTTCTTATCTTTTTTTCTCTCAAGTTTATTTTATTTCATATCTAATACAAAACACTTTTTTAATCACTTTTTTTTTCTCTTTATGATTCCTTTACTGGATAAAGCACAAAGCACAAGTGAGTCTTGAAGGCTTTGCCTCTTGTGTTTTTTGTTCTTGTTTTTTGGAAAGTAAAATGAAGGAAGTAATAATGAAATGTTGCATCAATGCGTTTAATTAAATGACCTAATGACTGAAAATAAGATTTTCTTTCCATCAGGCTAATTCTGATATAAAATGATGAACTGGCAGTGTAAAAATTCACTTTGAATCAATCAAATGTGGAGAAAAAGGCACTGATGAATAATCAAATGAAATCTAAATCAAACATCCCCACAAGGCATAAGGACATGTCTTGTTCAGTCCAGTTAGTCTTCTGTACCAGTCTGGACAACATGACCCATGATGACTGGCACAATTCTGTCTGTCGGGAAGGAAGTTGACTACTTCACTGTGATGTACACACACACACACACACACACACACACACACAGAGGACGCATCCTGCTTTGAAATACATTCCTTAACACTAAAATTATTGAGTGCTCGCTACTTTCCTTCTAGTTCTACTGTTAAACTCTCACTGCTTTCCAGTTTCCTTCGATTGTTAAAGTTCAGTTAGACCACAGTGTGACAAAAATTCATTCTAGTCATACTCTACAGAAAAATTTAAAAGAAAAAAGAAAAAAAAAAGGAACTTGTTAAAATGTTGAAACAGGAATAAAATCAGAAATGAGAGAGAAAAGCGGTGTTGGGGAGGAGGGGGGAGTGAAAGGGGGGGGGGGGGGGGGGAGGAAGGAAGAGAGAGACAGACGGACACAGACACAAAAGCTGAAAAAAGCTTAACATTTTATGCCACTTAATGAATTAGAACAGCAAGTCAGAGTTTCGACAAATACATTTCTTTCTGAAATAGCGGAGTTGCTTCTAAGTTTACACACACACACACACACACACACACACACACACACACTCAAACACTAACAACACAGGGTGATCACACACACTTCAGGGTTTAGGTTTGGAGTCAGTCATCGGTCACTGACTCGTACAAATTTGAAATAACCCAACGATGTGGCAACCAGTCAGTCACTTGACTGATTTTTCAGCAAGTCGGTCAGACAAAAGACTTTTTTTTAGGTTTCTCTTTATCGCCTGCAAAATAATTGCAACTGCAGTTTCAAACTGAAAAAACAAAAATAAAAATAAATAAATAAAATAAGGAAGTTACTGTTGTTCATTTACAAATTACAGTTTGACACCAAGTAGATGAATGTATATATTGTAAACCACCTCAAAATATGCACAATGACAAAACCATCATGTCCTATCACTTCTGTGTTGTTAAGTCTGCAGTGGAACACAGCCTCAAAATCTGTGTGTGTGCGTGCATGTGCACTCAAATGCTTGCTTAAAAAAAGATAAGAAAGCCTGTATATCCGGCCCAAGAGCATGTACTCGCGCACACACACACACACACACACACACACACACAATTACTGTCACTTAGACACACACGGATGCTTAACCAAGAAGTGGAAAATCTCAGCAAATCTACCCCCCATCTCAACTTAGAAAATCATCCTTGCTGGCTTCCAAATCACAGGAAACACATGCATACTCTGACAATGGTCTACCATATGGATGGATATCCACAGTACAACAAGTATCTCCCAAGTCCATTTTTATCACAATATCCATTTCCTGACATCTGCCTGTAAAGTTCTCAGAACAGGCTGTGCATTTCATATCCTGTGACGGTGTGTACATTGTGTTGTATTGTGATGCGTTTGTTGCGACTTTCATTGCATTGCATAGTATTGTAATTATGTTGTATTGCATTGCATTGTACTGTATTGCATTGTATTGTATTGTCATCTATTGTATTATTGCAAAACAGATTTCTCTGTATGACATTTGGGCTGCTCTCCGAAGGGTGCAGTGCAGCATTGCCCTTTTTTACTTTTTTTTCTGCCAATAGGTTTATTTGTTTATCCTGTATCAAAGTGGAATTTTCTACAGATTTCTGTCAAAGACAACCTTTTTGTTGCTGTGGGTTCTTTTATATGTATGCACTAAGTGCATGCTACAGACAGACACCTTGGTTTTTCATCTCATCCGAATGACTAGCATCCAGACCACCACTCACAGTCTTGTGGAGAGGAGAAAATACTGGTGAGTATCGGATTCAAACCAGTACGCTCAGATTCTCTCACTTTCGAGGTGGGTCACTGGATGCATCACCGCTACTGCTAGGGCACTATTCATTCATGGGTGAAGGCAGGAGGATGGAATATTAGGAATGGGGGCATGTGCAAAGTTCTGTAAGCCTCTCTCTCTCTCTCTCTCTGAGTGAAATAATTATGTATACATGCATCAACAGGAAACATTTCCTCTGCAGCAATGCATCAACAGGAAACATTTCCTCTGCAGCAATGCATCAACAGGAAACATTTCCTCTGAAGCAGTCAACAACAAGTGAACAGCAACAACAACACAAACACACACATACACACTCACTCTTAGTTAAAACTGTTTCACATGTGTACATGTATATATGTATACAAAATAGTGTGAAAGACGACATACAACTTTACAAGTGAAAATGACAGGAGAAGAGGAGTGGAGGATTGCCAAAGGGAGTGGAAGAAAGGGAGATCTATATTTCCTGACCATTTCAATTCATATTGAAAATGACACACTGATTTTGTGGTGAACAGATCAAATGACCATTAATCAATGAATGTGTGCTGAACCAAACCTAAACACTGCAATCTCTTTATTTCATGTACAACCACAAGAGTGAAAAGAATGCTCAGAAGGCTGCAACAAATGCAAGTGTTGGCACTGCATTTCGTTTTCATATTCAACAACACACATTTTTCTTTCCTTTTCTGATCTACATTTTTAAAATGTTTATTATTATCATCATCCGATTTGAGATAGTGAGCTTATGTGGTATAACACCTTCAACAGAAAGCAGTACAGTTAGGTGAATGAAACAACTGTACAAAGTGCAACAATTAAGAGGATGGTCTCAACATCAAGCACTTCCTTTTCAACCACTTATCATGGAAGTAAACACTCAACTACTGAAAGGAGTGTCACACACGATCCTACTCCTAGTTTCATAAACAAGAAATGATGCCATGCAGTTTGTCAAGATATTCATAAACAGCTGCAAATCTAAAAGTCAGATATTAACTGATTAGGTAACAAACAAAAAAACAAACAAACAAAAACCAACAACAAAAAACCCTCTGTCAGTTCTGATGGCAACATAACAGCAGTAATGATGATGCATACGCATAACACTGGCTTGTGTCTCCCTACTGCAAATTTACGAGTATGGTATTTTTGGCAGGTTGGATATCTAACAAAACAAAACAAACAAATAAAAAACAACAACAAAGAGTCAAATATTGAAATAAAAACTGAAATATGTATCAAAAATACAAAATCATAAAAAAATAAGAAATAAAATTAAGCATATGAAGACCTATAAAGAAGAACAAAAGGCTTCACCTCAAGCACTCTCAAAAATGGACAGTGCAGATGGAAAGACAAAAACAAAACAAAAAAACAAAAAAAGCAGACAAAATCAAGTCAACCAAGAGAAGAAAGATGCATGAAGTCTAATCAATCCTCCAAAGAGCTGAAAGATTTAATGTAAGAAGACTAATCAAAATCAAGTCTTGAAAGAGAAGAAAGATGTACTAGGACAAATCAAGTCTGCACAAGGGAAATTCAAGTCTCCAAAGAGATGAGAGAGGAACTATATTAGTATATACCAAGACATAACAAGTCTATCTAATACAGCATTAGCAATATAACTTATAATAATCTGTTCTTGTTTTTATGACGAATTTAAGTTACTAAGTCTTATCAAGTGTCAAAAGTGAAGACAGATGAACCAGGGCAAATCAAGTCTCCTGAGAGAAGGTGAACCAAGACAAATCCTCTCTCCAAGACCAAAGAGATGAGAGATGAACTAAGACAAATCAAGTCTCCAGAGAGAATGAAGATGAACCAGGGCAAATCAAGTTACCAGAGAGAAGAAAGGTGAACCAGGGCAAATCAAGTTACCAGAGGGAAAAAAGATGAACCACGGCAAATCAAGTTACCAGACAGAAAAAAGATGAACCAGGGCAAATCAAGTTACCAGACAGAAAAAAGATGAACCAAGCAAATCAAGTTACCAGAGAGACGAAAGGAACCAGGGCAAATCAAGTTACCAGAGCGAAGAACGAGATAACCAAGAAAATCAAACAGAAAAAATGAACCAAGCAAATAATACCAGAGAGAAGAAAGAGGTGAACAAGGAAGAATAAAAAAAAAAAAGTGAACAAAAATCAAGTTACCAGAGAGAAGAAAGGTGAAGCCAGGACAAATCAAGTTACCAGAGAGAAGAAAGATGAACCAGGGCAAATCAAGTTACCAGAGAGAAGAAAGATGAAGCAGGGCAAATCAAGTTACCAGAGAGAAGAAAGGTGAACCAGGGCAAATCAAGTTACCAGACAGAAGAAAGGTGAACCAGGGCAAATCAAGTTACCAGAGAGAAGAAAAGTGAACCAGGGCAAATCAAGTTACCAGAGAGAAGAAAGGTGAACCAGGGCAAATCAAATTACCAGAGAGAAGAAAGATGAACCAGGGCAAATCAAGTTACCAGAGAGAAGAAAGATGAACCAAGACAAATCAAGGCTCCAAGGAGAAGAAAGATGAACTTAGTCTTATCAAGTCTCCATAGAGAAGAAAGATGAACCAAGGCAAAGCTTCACTTTTTCAGTTTTTGAGAAGTTATCATCTCTCGAAAGAACAGTAGCAGTTTTATGTTAACATTTCATATCCTGACATCAGAACCTCTTTAGACCAATGAAATGTTAGTCATACACAGTCTGATGTTCAAAACAGACATTATGCATACACAGTCTGATATTCACAACAACAGTAGCAGTTTTCTCCTCTTCTCAGCACAGGATGAACAGAATGCAAGAATCCTGCAGTGATTCATTTGCCATCTTGTTTCCATTTGCTGGTTAAAAACTGCAGTCACTTTGATGCACAAAGTTTGATTTCTATTATAAACTGACACCAAGATAAAACACAGCATAAAAGTATAACTTAATCAACCATGGAAAATATATACACATGTACATAGATAGATACAGCCATTTTTCACAATGCCTGCTTAAGTGCAGTACCAGATTTTTTTGATTTTTTTTTTTTTTAGTAATTTTTTGAAGTTTTTTTTCAAACAAAACATTACAGAAATGTTAAATTCAATGTGACCTGCACAGTGGTTCTTGTAAAATTTAAGATATCAGTAACAGGATTAGAATTTCCCAGATTATTTTCAGTTGTCCTGGGGACAAGTTGATAGATCTTTTCTCTTTTTTTAAAATATCTAATTTAAGCATTCATTCACTCACTTCAGACTCTTGGCATACTCCTGTTCCACAGCAGAGCGCTCCCTCAGGAAATTGGTGAACTTCTCACAGAAGTCAATCCCCTTCTGCGTGTGCCCCCCCACATTCTCATACTGGTCCTGAAAAACAAGAACAAAAAACACTGAATCCTTCAGAATGTGCTAAGAAAAAAAGATCACATTATCAGTAACTTGTGTTGCTATGATTTAATCTGTAAGTGCTGGCAATGTTAAAAGACATACAGACCTCAAACCAAATCCTGAGACTGGACTTAACTACTACTAAACTACTCAAAACACAAGAATTGAAGAAACTTTAGAAAGCACTAAATTGTTTTAACACATAAAGTGTAATTATATGTAGGAAAAAAACAAAAAAATAAAAAAATAAAAAAAGACCATTAAGGTAAAGCCATCAGACATGATTATCACTGATCTGTCATACAAACAAAACCAAAACAAATGCGTGTTTGTCAATGTGTCTTCAGGAGCATGTGCATGCATTTATGTGTCTATTCAGTGTCGCTTAGAGGTACATGCTCACTGTGTTAAAAATGTCATACACACTGCCATACATAATTCATCACATGTTCATCACTTAATGTGGGTGATTTTTATTTTCATTTTTCTTAAAATATTTCATCAGAATATTGTTACAATGTATTTCCTTTCACGTACCCATGACCAGTCATTTTACTGTGTACATGTGTGTGTGTGTGTGTGTGTGTGTGTGTCTGCGTCTGTGCGTGCAAACATTCTGAGTGTGCCTTTGGCACTTTGTGTACAAGTGTGTGAAACCTCTGTGTGTGTGTGTGTGTGTGTGTGTGTGTGTGTGTGTGTGTGTGTGTGCAAACATCCTGAGTGTGCCTTTGGCACTTTGTGTGCAAGTGTGTGAAACCTCTCAGTTTCAACCTCTTTTTACATCTTTAGACAAATGATATATATATATATATATGTCTTAAATTCAAAACTGCCTTTTCTCTCATACACTTGATCCTCTGAAATGACCAAATTTTCCCCAGACTCTTTAGATAGAAGGCCATGATTTTCCTCAGATTCTAGACCTGTGTGTGTATACACATGCGCATGTATGCAAGTGTGTGTGTGCATGTGTGTGTGTCCATGTTCATTTGATGCATGTAAGTTTCTGAAAGCCTGGCAAATACAAAACCTGAACTTACTTTCTTAATACTTATTAAAATAATTTAGTTATTACCAAGTATGCTATGGATCACAGTTTGGTAAAATCTTGCAATAGACTGGTTTCAGCTTGATATCAGAAGTAAATGGTTGTACCTTATATTGCCTAAAACTGTCCAAACATAACATTGTCTGCAAGCTACAACAGTTACTAGTATCATATCAAACCAAACTCTTGTGTGTGTCACACAGTGTGTGTGTGTGTGTGTGTGTGTGTGTGTTTGTGTTTATGTGTGTGACTGTATGTGTGTGTGTGTGTGTGTGTGTGTGTGTGTGTGTGTGTGAGAGAGAGAGAGAGAGAGAGAGAGAGAGAGAGAGAGAGAGAGAGAGAACTGAACGAAAACTCAAAATGTACAAAAACTGGGTGTGGGATTTTTTTTAATATAACAAGGAAAAGTGCAGAAGCAGGACTTTGTTGTGGTGCATAAATTTTCGTTTCACAATAACAGCTCAGAATCTTCTGTAGTCTATACTTTCAGTATTTCTATAAAAATCTAGATATGCATCAACTGTTTCTTCTTTTAGTTTTTCCAGTAAGTCTTACAAAATAGGGATAGGTAAGTTCCATCACATTTTCAAGTCTGGAACAAGTTGGAGTTGGAGTGATATTACAGTTTGTATCTTAAACATAGTCAAAACAGGCATTTGCTTGTAAAACGTCAAACCATTTATTTCAATGGTCATTACAATGAACAGATTAACCCTGCCGTGACTAAAAGCGAATGGTCTAGCTCTTCTGCTGGAAAGTACTGTCGGTGTCACTGTGAAGATCTGCATGATCTGCTGCGACGGTCTAATATTTATTTACAAATAAAAATTACTGTCTCAAAATGAATGCACCATTACTTGCAGACTGCTCCAAATCTAAGCAAAAAGGAACATTGACAGAAATAGTGAACACTGTGACTGATGGCTGTTTCTTGTTTGAGCTACTGCTACCAGACTTTCTTATGAGCATATTTGCTGCATTCCTGTCAATAACAAACCCAAAGGACAGAGACGTCTGCTATGAATTGCAAAGATCGAAAAAAAACCCAAACGTATCACAATGGTCTCATTAATTTTGTCAGTCAATGATTACTAACCCAGAGTTCCAGTCCCCAACTCATGGCTGCATTAGCATCAAAAACACGAAAGAACGATCACTGATCAATCCTGGTTCTTCCAGACAAGCCCCTTCCCTTCTTCCCCAAAATGATCATCTATCTAAAATGGCGGACAGATGAGTCACGTCTAAGTCTCGATCACATCGAGACTTGCAAAAAAATATGACAAAGATAGCTGTGTTATAATCAGTCAGTTTAGTCGCTCCAAATATGCATTTTCTATTTGTTACTTTGATGATGTTATAATTCAGAGCAAAGGATTAATGGCGAAGTGATCACAAAATACGTCATTCATCTGCAAGGGAAATAACCCATTTGTTTACAATGCAAAATCACCAAGATTAGCTACCCTAATGCTCATGCACTGTCTCGATCTCTTCCTTTCCTCCCTCTCTCTTTTAATTGTCTCTCTTCCACACACAAGAAAAAGAAAAAAAAAGAAAGAAAGAGAAACGGTGAAAGTATAACTGTCACATGGATGTAATTCTTGGCCCATATACCTAACTTCCTTTGTAAAGCTGGGGTTTCTCCACTTATTACCCAAAATGCAAATCTCCGTTCACTCTATATTTAATTTTTTTTCTTTTCTTTTTTTCTTTTTTTTTTTTAAACAAGATCTGAGGGAAAGCAAAAAGCTAAACAAATGACAAATGATGACTAAAAAAATGTTTGTTTTAAAAGGAAACCAAATGTTCACAAAAAATATTCGTATGGCCACGTGATAAGGTCGGCAATGGACTCAGTTGCAAAAATAATGAATCCCCCAAGGAACAATTGAGGGATCCGGGACGCCGACAGGAGGCAAATTAGACTTGACAGGAGAAATTTTTTGTTTTGTTTTGTTTAAAATAACGATGCATGGGCTGACACCATCACAGATTTGACAGGAAACCCATTCAGAGGCCCATGCAGGTTTTGATGCACAGCCTCCTCGGACTGACCGACGTGGAGGAATTTGACAATTCTTCTGTACGGCGCCCCAACCAATGACCCTTCAAAGACTGAACAGAATTGGGAATTGAGAAGAAAGATGTATCCGCAGACTGTACAAACGTGTTTAAGTAATGATTTTATCTTCAATGTTCTGATATGAAACAAACAGACGCGTTTTATTCAGTCCTGCACTCTTCATAAACTGGTGAGAAGTTTGTAAAGGCGCATGTTATAACTGACTTGGACCGCCTTCGACCATTTGATGAGACAGAGTGACTGGAGAATCCACTGAGATCCGGAACCACTCATGTCAGATCTATTGCACAAGCTACTACCTATAGTATTGTCATATAAGTTCTGTGAGCAGGGATTAGCACAAGAACAAAATTATTAACAGTCACGTTGTTAAAATAAAATAAAAAATTAAAAAAGATCCGTCGGAAAAGGATATGATATATCCTTATCGATCCATTTGCTGTATCTTGTCGATTGACAAATTTTATTATTATGATGGTGTTTTCGTGAATAGAAGTATGTCAGTTGCACCAGGATGTCATAAGGACCTCATGGCCAATGCTATCTCACAAAAAGTGTCAAAGTGAAAAAAAAAAAAACTCACAAAAAAACAAACAAACAAACAAATAAACATTTATCTTTCAGATCCACATATTCCTTTCAAGTGTCTTTGAAGATCAAAATGGCTATCGTTTTTCTTGATTTTATTGAATAGTAATTTGTTTGTGCCTATACTATAGGCCTACCGTAATTATCTGAAAGGTCCATGGAATATAGTCCATGGGGTGTGTGCATGCTGCTTGTTCAACTACTCGGTATCAAACACCGGGAGCGTGTCGATACTCTCCCGCATGTGTGTGTGTGTGTGTGTGTGTGTGTGTGTGTGTGTGTGTTCGTTTTTCAGTTAAGCATCTTTTTGCCATAAGTATTATTTGACAAAGATACCGGTGAAGGAAAACTAACTGTTCAAGCAGTGTGAGTTAGTGTGTGTGTGTGTGTGTGTGTGTGTGTGTGTGTGTGTGTGTGTGTGTGTGTGTGTGTGTGTGTGTGTGTGTGTGTGAAATTTTGTTAAACAGAAATAGAGATTACAATATAACGAAATACTTCCATAGAACGAAATACTGACGATAACAGTAAGCGAACTTGACTAATTAGCAAAAAATTGAATCAGTAAGATTAAGAATCAATATAATGTGATGTGATTAGTAATAATAATTATAGACGGGGGTCGGAGGTGGGGGAAGAAATAAATTAATTGTGTACATTGATTAAAGGCATGTGGTTTGGGGGGTGATTGATGGGGGGTGATCGAGGGAGCGGGGTGAGGGGGCGGAGGGGGTGGGGGTGGGGGTAAGCGTGTTTGCATGGATTGTTCATGTTTTTCTTTCTTTTTATTGAGTTGACTTCATCAAGTTTTTGCGCCTTATACATATTATTAGTAGTGGTAGTTTTTTTGTTTTTTGTTTAATATGTATTTATCTATTATTTATTCACCTTTTTTTTCTTTTTTCTCAAGGCCTGACTAAGCGCGTTGGGTTACGCTGCTGGTCAGGCATCTGCTTGGCAGATCTCAGTGGTGTAGCGTATATGGATTTGTCCGAACGCAATGACGCCTCCTTGAGTTACTGAAACTGAAACTGAAACTTTATTGATTGTTTTCACAAATGCCCACACACCCACACCCACACACACATCCACACACCCACACCCCCCCACACATCCACACACAGGGGTGGGAGACACAAAATGAGAGAGACAAACTGATAGG
The DNA here is from genome assembly GCF_041734735.1 of Babylonia areolata. Taxonomy (NCBI): domain Eukaryota; kingdom Metazoa; phylum Mollusca; class Gastropoda; order Neogastropoda; family Buccinidae; genus Babylonia; species Babylonia areolata. The sequence goes on from NC_134889.1 coordinate 35,076,188, forward strand.
AGGGGGTGGGGGAGAGGGAGAGGGAGACAGACAGAAAATAGAGAGAGAGAGTGAGAGAGTGAAAGAGAGGGGGGCGAGGGGGTGGGGAGACATACAGATACGCACAGTACACAGTAATGCAGTAACATTTAGCAAATTTGTGAAAGGTGTGTGCTGCGTGTCCGGGTAGTAAGAAATCCGCTGTGTGCTGCGTGTGTGGGTATCATGAGCACGGCTGTATGCTGTGTGTATTGGTATCTTGTTCACAGCTGTGAGCTGCGAGTGTGGGTATCACGAGCACTGCTGTATGCTGCGTGTGTGGGTATCTTGAACACAGCTGTATGCTGCACATATGGGTATCACTGGCACCGCTACATGCTGTATGTGTGGGTATCTTTCTGAGCACAGCTATGTGCTGTCAGTGTGTGTATTTTCTTAGCACTGCTCTGTGCTGTGTGTATGGGTACCTTGATCACCGCTCACTGTGTGTGTGTGTGTGTGTGTGTGTGTGTGTGTGTGTGTGCGCGCGCGCGCTTGGTCCAAACTTCAGTTCTGTTCAGTTATTTTGGAAGCATTCAATCCTTTCTATCCAGATGAATATTGTGGTAAGCTTAGAAACGGGATGTGCACACCTGAGTGTGTGTGTGTGTGTGTGTGTGTGTGTGTGTGTAATGTCGTGTTTATATGTGTGTGTGTGACTGTGACTGAGCGCGTGCGTCCGTCAGCGAGCGTGTGTGTGCGTGCGTGATGCGTGTCAGTGTGTGTGTGTGTGTGTGTGTGTGTGTGTGTGTGTGTGTGTGTGTGTGTGTGTGCCGGTGTGTGTGTGTACGTGTGTGTGCCTGCGTCAGCGTGGGTGTGTGCGTGCGTGTGTGTGTCACGTGTCAGTGTGTGTGTGTTTGTGTGCGTGCACTGATGCATCAGTGTGCGTGCGTGCGTGCGTGTGTGTGTGTGTGCCAGTATGTGTGTGTGTGTGTGTGTGTGTATGCGTGCATGTATCGGCGTGCAAGTGTGTGTGTGTGTGTGTGCGCGCGCGCGTTGGCTGCCGTGCCTTCTTGTGCGGTGCCGCCGGTGTTCATGTGTCTGAGAGCGTGTGTGCGTGCATGTGTGTGTGTGTGTGAGTGTGCGCGCGCGCGCGTGTGTGTGTGCGTGTGTGTGTGTGTGTGTGTGTGTGTGTGTGTGTGTGTGTGTGTGACCGTGTGTGTGTGTGTGTGTGTGTGTGTGTGTGTGTGTGCTTCAGCGTGCTTATGTGCAACTGTGTGTTCGCGCACGCGCACGGTGTGTGTGTGTGTGTGTGTGTGTGTGTGTGTGCAGTGCAGTGCGTCAGTGTGTGCACACGCGCGTCGGCTGTGCGTTCTTGTGTGTAGTCACAGACGCGGTGTGTGTGTGTGCGGGCTCGCTGGGGTTGGGGGGGTGTCTGTGTGTGCGTTCTTGGCTCTGTGTGTGTGTGTGTGTGTGTGTGTGTGTTAGTGGTACACTTGCCCTAATATATATACTGAGTACAGTAGAAGACTGAGGGGAGTAATTCCTGTCCACTGCCCGTATACACACTCTCCCTGGTCTCCTCCATACTAAACTCAGAGAAGATAGAGAGAGAGGGAGAGAGATTTTCCCCTGTCATAACTCATCCTGAGTTGTGATGATCGAGAGACTTACACGTCCATGCAAAAACAGGGCCCGTGCAACAAACTCACAAAGGCAGCGAGCCCACACGACAGCGGGCCCCAATTATCACACAAGCTGCGCGCTGCTGCTCAACTCTGAAGGCGGACGGCTGGTAAGCAGAGAAGACGTGAGAACGCGTTCATGTGTCATTCCCCAACACCTCTTTGATCAAGCAGAAAGCATAATACGTCACAAATACATATACATAAATTTGTATTTTACTGTTTCTTGGTCTTTGTGAGAGGGACTAACGAGCCGAGGGAGTATTTGTGCTGGGGGAGTATATGGCTGGGGGAATATCGACATGGGGGGACAATCGAGCCGACCCCACAAACACCACCTTAATGACTGCTGGTTTGGAGCAGGAAATCAGACACTAAGTATTATTTTTACTAGTGATTCAGTGAAAACTTTTTTTTTTTTTTTCAAATTTCAAGTTCTATTTTTCTTGTGTGCAGTTCTGCTAGAGACAAAATTTACAATTGTAAAATGAAGCAAACTCAATTCCTCTGATCTTATCATTATATCGGGAATCTGCAAAACTTGAATTTTAGAAACTTGTTTGGCTTTGGTTTTGTTTTGCAATGTCATTGGCAGGTTTCAATCTCACCTGCATGGTCTGTTTGATTGGCTGAGATCTAAATTATTATGGATGGTGAGAATATAAATAGTGTTATACATGTGTTTTTGAATGAAAAATGATGTAAGTTGTTGTGATCTGTTGTTATGACACCTGCATGGAAAAATGTTTCCATGCGACATATAGACATACAAGGATGTAGAACATTATGCATATGTGTGCACACAGCATACACTCGGTTCATGCAAATGCACAAACAGCTGAAAACACACACCTCTTCACTCATGAACATCATGCACACACAAACGCTTCACACACACACACACACACACACACACACACACACACACACACACATGTACATGTACTGTGTATGCACACACAAATACTTGCATAGTTGCACTGCAACATGGGAGTGCCAGGAGATTAACAAAACTATTTTTATAAACAAGTACAGCTAAACACAGATTGATGACACTTGATCTGGATTTATTAATTATCACAGAGTGTTGACCATTGGTTGATATACCAAGTGTTAGTGTACTATTGTATCAGCTGTGCTGACAGTTTGCCAAAGTGCCAAATGCTCGGTAGTATACTATCATACTGGACTGATCATGTTGACGGTTTCATGGAAAATGTAGTGTTCAATAATATTCTGGACTGATTGATTTGTACTCTTCTTTTCATAGTTGTTCATGGGTTATAGACTGCCTGGGCATTGTTGACTTTCAACTCATTTGACTATTTAATCACCTCCTCCTCAACCCTCTCTCTTTATCCCCCTCCATGCATGTAGCTTGCACCCAGAGGCACAGACAACTGCATACATTCACACACAACCATACACATCTTTACATCTCTCTCTCTCTTGTACACACCATAGACTTTGTTAAACATTTTCAAAGTATTTAATCTTCCCTCATTCTTTGATTTGACAAATAATCATAACTCACGTAAAGGCCAAAAACAAGGGATATCTGAAACATAACATGACAATGTATGCCAGAAAAAAAACCCCAAACAACTACTGACATAATTTGTCTACATTTACCGCACAGTGATTTGTTTTGGATATCTCATTTGAACATTATTAATACTATAATCACAATGTTGTCTTTTTATAGTATGGTATGATAATAATATTTAACAAACATACCTACTGTCACCACCATTTCAACATATTTGTTCTATGACGTGAAACTGAGGACCAATGGCTGTTTATCATGATGCTTTTTTTTTTTCAAACTTTAAACCATGTGTATTGATTTTGTAGTGTTGGAGATTTACCTGAATCTTAATTTAATATTATGCATCTAATTAGCTAAGAGATAATTGTAACAGTTATAGGTATTCCAGTAGCAAATCGAAGTTTCAATCCCTGACAGTTAAGCAAAACAAAATGAAATATGTGTTCACAGGGTAAAAAATTCCTGATTCATTATAAACTTTGACCAGCAAAATGAGTTAACGATGATCGTTATTCAATCCTTTTCAGTAATGGGAGGTCTGAAATGAAATGTACATTCTCTCTCTCTCTCTCTCTTGGACTCTCATAAACACACACACACACACACACACACACACACACACACACACACAGAGAAACAGAACTAAACACCAGTGGTAAATCCAGTCGTGAAGAGAACCACTCAGGCAGCAGGTTTGTGAGTGTAGCCAACATATTCATCCCATCCTTTCCGACAGGTCTTCACAATCCAGTCATGTTCATCATCATCTGAAGAGAGAAACAAAAATTCAGAAAAAAACTGTAACTTCTGTGCTCAAAACTCAACATACACAAAAAGTTGAACAACTATTGAGTGTCATGCAGGGTGCATGTGAATGCAGATACATGAATGCTGTGCACTTGTGAGTCTTCATGGATACATACATACATACATATATATATATATATATTCACACACACTGCGATGTGGTTCTTGTGAGTGAACACTTTTGTATGTTCTAACATGTAAACTCGCTCTGCGTCTCTGTCACACACACACACACACACACACACACACACACACACACACACACAAATCAGATGACCAATTAAAAAAAAAGAAGAAGAAAAACTACCAGACAGACACACACACAATTTTGAAATTTCAATAAAACCACACAAACCAGCATTTCGGAGAAACTTCTTGCTGTAGTCAACAACCACCCTGGTCTTGGGGTTGTAGAAGCCATCGCCACAGTCATAGCAGCCTTCAGGGATATCTCGAGGTGGCACCTGATTGGTCAGTTGGGATCTTCCAGCAGGCTTCAAACCTTTGCAGATCTCTGTGTAGAAACGACGATCGTAGCCATCACAGTACTCCCAGTTCTCTTCGTCATATTGTAAGCCATCTGCGAAGGTGTATTTGCCCTGAACAAATAAAAGCAAAACAGGTGTATAGTTAAAACTCATTTTCATCCCAAATTCTTTTTTCATTTTGTTTGGAGTCTCATATGTTGCCAATTTATGTCTTTCTTTGATTACTCTTGATTTTTCATTGCCTAGCTGGAATCCATAGTAACGTTCTCATTGATGAAAAAGCGAACATTTCCTCAGCAAATTTACTCTAATTGATGACAATGAGGAATTTTCAGTCCTTCCCCAAAGACACATATGGAGAAAATACTTGGAATCTGACATAAATTTTCCAGTCTTGTAAGAGTAAATCATATAACAAATGTTATTATCAACACAAAAAGAACACAGAAAATATAGGACTAGTTTTTGTTGACAAGAAATCTTTTATTTCTTTCTTTCATTTATTAAAAAAAAAAAAATATATATATATATAAATGAGTGGATTCACAGACTGAAATGAAAACAAGTGGTGCTGCAAGGTGCATATAATCACCTCAACAGCAATGCCCTCTTCCCAGGTTGCCTCATACTTGCTGCCGTTAGGGAAAAAGAGAGTTCCTTTGCCGTGGAACATGCCATCCTTCATCTCTCCTTCATAGCGTGTCTCTGTTGGGAAGCAGTACTGTCCCTTGCCTTCCATCCTGAAACAGCACAATAGGAGCAGATAACTCCTGTCAGTCCGTGTCCAAGAACAATATAACAATCCCAGTACACCAATTAAGGAAATAGACTGCCTGTCAATGCATATCTAAGAAGGAAATAGTGAGGATAAGCAGAGGCCAACTGAAAACTAGTTTTAAAAAAGAAGAAAAAAAAAGATGATGCTTAATTTTCCCTCCTCTCTTTGATAATTATGGAATTATGGTTATTTGAAAAGAAAGAAAAACCTATATATTTCATCAATTAGCAAATTAAAAAGAAAATCAGTATAATAGTACAAGTAACAAAGTCATAATTATAGATAACTGGGATAAAGCAATTCACTGAGTGTGTGTGTGTGTGTGTGTGTGTGTGTGTGTGTGTGTGTCTGTGTCTGTGTGAATGAGGGAGAGAAAGAAAGAGAGAGAGAGAGAGAGAGAGAGAGAGAGAGAGAGAGTGTGTGTGAGCTTGAACCCTGAAAACAATCAAAGGAAGATACCAACAAGGCTCATCATCAAACATTTAGAAAATTTGTGAAGGAGTGAATAGTCATTTTAAATATGTTCAACAACATTAAGGTTGCATCGTAAACTGGATAAGTTATATTTTTTTTTTTTATAACAAACAATTCTTTTGTGAGTATATTGGGCAAGTAAGTGAGTTACAGTTACTTTTCCCACAAGAATATCTTATATTTTTGCTGAATTTTGTTCAAAGAGCATTCAAATAAAATATGTAGGCTAAACTAGTGGAATGTCTGGAATGAGAAGCAGATGTGCTAAATAAAAAACAACAACTTTTTATTGTTTACGAACTATGGGGCTTTTTGCTGTATTGACACTCTAAATTGTTTAGTCTTTTATTAAAATGGTGATAAGATGCATTCTCTAAAACAACAACATTCTTTTCAGTCTAATGGGATATCGACTGGAACTGAACCTTCAGAATTTTCATGCCACACTCCTTGCAGCCTTGTTAACCCACCCATTAATATCTATCCCTGCAGAAGGTAACAGTGTGTGTGTGTGTGTGTGTGTGTGTGTGTGTGTGTGTGTGTGGTTAGGAAATGAAATTCCAACAATCTGATTTTCTGGTAGGATTTATCTAGATCGACTGTTACGCAAACGATAAATTACTAACAATGAATTTTACACACTTTGTTTCGCCATTTAAATGTACTCATAGTTTCTGTAAAGTTTTACTTCAGACCAGGTTGAAAAGAAACCTAGAATAGATTAAAGAACGAAAAGAAAGCTGTGCATATATTCACATTATATATCTTAAAACACTATAGAAATACAAAATATGTGTATGTATGGTCTGATATTTAAATAGCCAACCATGCTAAAGCGGCAAACTGACCGTCCATTGGTGTAATCTCCATTGTAGCTGCTGCCTGTGTACTCCATTTTGATGCTGGGAACTGTCGTTATGGCCACCTTGGAAGGGAGGTCACGCACTTCGCTTATCAGTAAATAGTCTCCCCTGTTATACACAAAACAAGAGAGAACTTTTTGGAGAGTGAAATGATAAGCTGCTTTTTTCACTATGCCACAAACACACACGCGCATGTGCACGCGCACACACACCGTTTCAGTTCTTGTGAGTGTGCGCGTGCACACGTGCAAGCGCGCGCACGCGTGTGTGTGCCGTATCAGTGTGTGTGTGTGTGTGTGTGTGTGTGTGTGTGTGTGTGTGTGTACGGGTTCGCACACAACTGCTTGTGCGTCTGTGAGCTATTTATGCAAACAAAGTCGTATTTTAGCTTATATATCACTTGCAAAATTTGAAATGGTTTATCAGTGATGCATTTCATCTGCTTGTGATGATATATCTTTATTACGAATCAGTGATGTTTTAGATTTTTAGATTAATTATTATTATGCTATAATTCTGCATAGGTGAGTATAACTACATAATTATGTGTCTATATGTGCATGTCTGTACGTTTATGCGTCTTGGGAGGGGGGGAGGGGTAGGGGGAGGGGCATGAGAGCCGTGCGCGCATGCAGTGTGCACATACACCGCCTCCCCCCCCCCCACCCTTCCCCCACGATATTCATCTCTCTCTCTGTCTTTGTACACACACACACACACACACACACACACACACACACACACACACACACACACACACACACACACACACACACAGATATATATATATATATTATTTATAGTAATCAGTGTTATTTGCACTGCTTGGTTTGAGGTAGCGGTAAAGAAATGAGTTAATACACATGGCATGTCTGGTGGCCGGGAATTACTGGAACAGACTGTGCAGAAGTTTGATTATTATATATATTTGTTTGGTTTGTTTCGTACATGAATGAGAAAGTCCGAAGAAATACAATCACACTTCTTGAAAAATACTTTATGAAAAGTCTCGGTAGGCACATGTACTAGTATAGAAAATTAAGCTTATACATTCCAAAGCAGTTAACGGTCCAACTTTGAGAAGCTATTGGTGTGAGATGAAGGCTAAAACGGATAAGATATCATGTTAAGCTGAGTGACAGCGTGTCCAAAATTAGTTTTGAAGGAAGTGATTGAACGTTTATAAGTTGACACATACGTCTTTTTTTCTTCTGACAGTTATATACACAGGTTTTCATTTTCTTTTGTTTAATATAGCTAACATGTTTTCTTGGCGAGGTCCCTCGATCGATGGAAGTATATTGACGATTTAAGAAATCCTTGATTTAGCTGTGTTTTCTGTTGCATACATTTTTTTTTCATTATCGTTCCATTTTGTTAATGTGCAGTTGAAACCACCTTGTTATCGATTATTATCCCTCGTGCAGATGTCACGGATTTTACGGTGTGTCAGTTTGAAAACATTACTGCCGCCTTTTGTGTAATGAAAGAATTCTGAGACAAGGAGAGTAAAGGCTTAACAAACAATAAAGAGAGCTTCCGCTTTCTGTATAATCTGCGATAGAAGTTTTGTGCCGTTCTCGTGTTGTTACAGAGTGCCAAAATATCAAGTGATTCTGTTTATTTGCACGTGGTTTTTTTGTACTGGTCATTGATTATATATTTTTTTCTCTGCCCGGTTTAACTGGCGAGCGACACAGTCTGTCACAGAGGCTTGGAAGGAAAAGGTCTCGCTGTTGGTGCTCTGTGGTTCTGGCTACAGAGTTCCGGGGCAGACGTTGAGACAGCCCAGTCCAAGGAGACGGGATCAACCCACAGTCCGGGGAGACTGGAGCGGGACAGACCTGGCTGAGGTCTGATGAGGCTGGTGCAGCCTCGAGACAACGTGTCTTGAAGACTAAGACACGTCCGAAAGAACCACGAAATTTGTGTGTGCGGCACAAGACCAGAGGTGATGTGTGTGTTGACTGTTCAGTTCGTGGACCCACAGAAACATTGAAGAACAGAAGTCAGCATTCCCCAGACTCAAAATCGGATGCCTGCGTTTGTGTGTGTGTGTGTGTGTGTGTGTGTGTGTGTGTACTATTTGCTGGTTAAACAGAACAATTTGAATCTTTTTTTTGTGTGTGTTAAATTATATAGGCTCAGGGGCAATACCTTGTGTCTGTTTTGTTTACGGAAGAGTGCGGGAGATCGAGACTGAACTCACATGTGAATGTTTGTTGCCTCCCTTTAGTCTAGTCTGTCTTTCACTCTCTTGCGCAACACTTGTCTACGGGTTTCCTCTCTTGCGCAACACTTGTCTACGGGTTTCCTCTCTTGCGCAACACTTGTCTACGGGTTTCCTCTCTTGCGCAACACTTGTCTACGGGTTTCCTCTCTTGCGCAACACTTGTCTGCGGGTTTCCTCTCTTGCGCAACACTTGTCTACGGGTTTCCTCTCTTGCGCAACACTTGTCTACGGGTTTCCTCTCTTGCGCAACACTTGTCTACGGGTTTCCTCTCTTGCGCAACACTTGTCTACGGGTTTCCTCTGTTCTGTCTGCCACCGACGCGGGGATGGAGGAAAGGATGGAGGGAGGAGGTGGCAGGGGTGGTAACTGCGGATTCTCCTTCAGTTCAAAGGAGCGGGTTTTCAGGGAACTGAAAAAAATGAATGCTGTGGTAGGAAGTGTCTGAGTAGTCCGGCTGCAATGGGAGTTGGTTCCAGATAGTTGGGCCGTGAAAGAGAGAAAAGAATGCTGACCAAAAGACGGTGTTCTGACAGAAGGAATGAGAACAGGCTGGATACTATGCCGGGGATGAGAGCTGTCAGTAGCTGCCGTTAGTTCTGAAGTGCGTCTATGTTTTAACCCGGTGTTCGGTTGTGTGTGTGTGTGTGTGTGTGTGTGTGTGTGGTAAACTTTAACATTGACATTTTCTCTGCAAATACTTTGTCAGCTGACACCAAATTAGGCATAAAAATAGGAAAAATTCAGTTCTTTCCAGTCATCTTGTTTAAAACAATATTGCACCTCTGGGATGGGCACAAAAAATAAAAAATGAAGCCTAATTATATGCAGACTGCATTTAGTGTTATATCTATATTTTTTGTATTCTCTAAACTTGGCACTTTGATCTGATATTCTGACCCAACAACAAGAGCAGTCATTATTATAATTTTTTGTTCAAACAGGAACTTCTTTTGCTAAGCATGGAAGTTTTATTTATTTTGCAAACGTTTTGGTGCAGATAGTAAAAAGGGAAATTACTATGTAATTAATGCCAGGGGAGTTAATTTGCTTTAAACTGATCTTTCTCATCTTAAACATTACATTTTGAAATTATACTCAATACATAAAAAGCTTGGATTTAAAAAAAAAAGTGTATCACAAGTGAGTCTTGAAGGCCTTGCCTCTCTTGTTCTTTGATGCACTGGGTGCACTTCTTTCTTGGGAGGAAGGCTGCAGTATGGTTGAAAAGCTTATCTGCCTATAAAGTGTCCGTGAAGGTTTCGCCCTTTCCCCCACGTTTGACTGGAAAATCAAACTGAGCGTCTAGTCATTCGGATGAGACGATAAAACGAGGTCCCGTGTGCAGCACGCACTTGGCGCATTGAAAAAGAACCCATGGCAAAGTAAGTGTTATCCTCCGCCAAATTCTGTATTAGAAATCAACTCTGATAGGTAAACACACACACACACACTCACACACACACACACACACACACACACACTCATACACATGTATCTATATCTATAATGTCTTGGGTAATGTTGCTGGTCGGACATCTGCCTCGCAGTTGTGGAGTAGCACATATGGATTTGTCCGAACGCACTGATTTTCTCCTTGAGAAACTGAAGCTGTAATTGAGTTTTTACTGTACAGAGAAATCCGAAGAAGATCAATGACGTGGAATGGCCGACACATCCGTCATTGCCTGTAGATTATCTGTATGAAGAAGCTGCGTTAGCGGGTGCATGATCACAAGGACTGAATGTTGTATTGTATTGTATTGTATTACTCTTTTTGTCACAACAGAATTCTCTGTGTGAAATTCGGGCTGCTCTCCCAAGGGAGAGCGCGCCGCTACACTGAGGGCGCCACCCATTTTTGTTGTTGTATTTTTTCCTGCCTGCAATTTTATTTGTTTTCCAATCGAAGTGGATTCTTTTACAGAATTTTGTTAGGGACAACCCTTTCGTTGCTGTGTGTTCTTTAACGCGCGCTAAGTGTATGCTGCACACGGGACCTCGGTTTATCGTCTCAACCGAATGACTAGCGTCCAACCCACCACTCAAGGTATAGAGGAGGGGGAGAAAAATAGCGGCGGCTGAGCCGTGATTCGAACCAGTGCGCTCAGATTCTCTCTTTTCCTAGGCGGACAAGTTACCTCTTGGCCCACTCCGCTGATCACTCCACTGATAAGATTACCTCTTTGGTTCGCTGAGCGTACCAAATAGAGAATGGACAAGAGAATTTGATTCCAGACATTCAATAAATTATAGAAAGGTGCACTGAGTGTTTTGATCCACGTTAAAAGCCAGCGTTGAAGGAATAGCATCTGTCCCCGACCTTTCATAAAAGGGTAAAGAATGCAAGGTCAGTCGTCTCCAATGCATCGTCTGCTATGATGATTATCATTACATGTACATACACACATATACAACCCTCTCTCTCATTCAAGACAGTGTGCTTACTGAACGAATGAACTCTTTATAAAGCATTTATTATCTCGTAGTCTCTCGCACATATGTCACAGTACACACTTCTCTGCAAGAACAGAATAAGAGCACACACACACACACACACACACACACACACTCTCTCTCTCTCTCTCTCACATACACTGAGGTCCATCATTCATAACTATATACATACATATACATTTCATTCGTGCAAATACATATGCATGCTTGATTCCATTTGTCCACCAATTCATAACCATGTGGAAACAGTATGACAAATAATTGTGTCCATATCATCAAAGTTCTAACAGAGATATCATTAAATATGTTTATTTCACACTGAGTATACTAAAAGAAGCTGCATTGTCTTACATTTCATCAATGAGACAGGCCTACATATCTACACAGTTACTAGCTTTCAACTCACATCCCAGTGAAGCTCACTCAACAAAGATATTGCAAATAAAAAAATCTGTCTTAGTGGTCATGGATTTGAGTGTTGTCGTATTATTTCATATATTAACCAGTGATTTATTTTTCATGTCAAGTAACACAGTTAAAAAAAAAAGATTACATCTAACATGAAATCCAAAAATGTCAACTGTTTCACTTTTGTTGAATCCACACATTAATTTGTGTCCGGTTGATACAATGTCCATCAGAATAAATTTTGTTCGGTTCAAAAGTATTGTGGGCTCAGTAAACCACGCCCCTATCTCAACTTACCTTTACCTCATCCACTCCGCTCCTAACAACAACAACAACAACAACAAACCCTAACTATTTAAACAACAACAACAACAACAGACCCTAACTATTTAAACATCAACAACCACCACCACAAAAGTGCAGCACGTTATTTCTTCGTGTAGAAACCGTTCTGTTCCGGCTGCTGCACAGGTGGTGGTTGATTGCTGTCACGTGATCGGTCACGTGGGAAGATGATCTTTTCCAGCGCCATCATGGGAGCCTCAAAGGCAAGGGAGGCGACTGCTGCGGCCATGTAGGACACCACCAGAACAGACAGGAACAACAGGACCTGAAAAAAACAACAATAACAAAGTTATGAGGCTTTATAAATGTAGAACTTGTGGGTTAATTCATTGAGACAGACAGTCAGACATACAGACAAGTAGATATAGTGATAGACGGACAGACAGGAAATTATTCCAAGAGGGGTAACTGAATTTGGTGGTTCAGTTACAGAGTTAGAATGTACATGTTGCTGTCTATTTTTGTCTCTTTCTTCCCTCCATATCAGTTAAAGGGGGTATTCTTTTTAATACCAAAAATCTACCAGGGACAACCCTCTTCATGTCGTGGGTTGTTTTACATGTGCTGAGTGCATGCTGCCGTGCACCGGCACAGAACCTCGGGGTCTAACAACTCATCTGAACGACTGACGACCAAACCACCTGTCAATGTCTAGAAAGGGAAGTGGGGTGGGGGGTGGGGGTATAAACAAACAAACAAAACACCACACACTGTAGTTTTGGGGTTTTCACTGACAGCCGGTATCTTCTTCTTCTGCGTTCACTCGTATGCACACGAGTGGGCTTTTACGTGTATCACCGTTTTTACCCCGCCATGTAGGCAACCATACTCCGTTTTCGGGGGTGTGCATGCTGGGTATGTTCTTGTTTCCATAACCCACCGTACGCTGACATGGATTACAGGATCTTTAACGTGCGTATTTGATCTTCTGCTTGCATATACACACGAAGGGGGTTCAGGCACTAGCAGGTCTGCACATATGTTGACCTGGGAGGTCGTAAAAATCTCCACCCTTTACCCACCAGGGGCCGTCACCGTGATTCAAACCCGGGACCCTCAGATTGACAGTCCAACGCTTTAACCACTCGGCTATTGCGCCCGTCGACAGCCGGTATAAAACTGAGGAGAAGCAACAACAACAACCACACTACACCGTGCAGTTTGTGGGTTTTCAGTGACATGTCTGTCTGAGTGTGTGCATGTGCAAGCCTGAAATCTGATTGAATGACAAAGGAAACAAATGATGAGCGCCCAAATAATGGCAGCCGTCAGTCGGCTCTACCCAGGTAGACAGCCTGTTGTGCAAATGACCCCGTGTTTGTAAAGCGCTTAGGGCTTGGTCTCTGACTGAAAATAGGCGCTATGTAAGTATCCATATCATCATCATCACCATCATCACCATCACCACCATCATCATCATCACCATCACCACCACCACCATCATCATCATCACCATCATGGTAACGCTGTATTGTGTGTGCGTCAAATGTATGTATGTATGGATGGATGCATGCACGTATGTATGTATGAATGTTTGTATTGTACGTACAAATCGGTATGCGCATAACATATATATATGTTTATTGTGCATGATTGTGAGTTGAGAACTGAGTGCCTTTTGTATACGTGTGTGTATGGATTGTAAGGCGCTTTGTGCGATGAGGAAAGCGCTGATAAATGTCTAGTTACTAGTACTGAAGACATATGAAAACAAGAGAACGCTGGCCATCAAGAAGAAGCGAGAGCGAATGAAGCAGGGTTCAACTTCTGGAGATGTTTTCCCTTGCAACACCTGTGGGAAGTGCTGCGCATCCAGAATCAGCCTCTTCTCCCATATGAGGACACACACCGACAGATAAGCCTGCCTGCCTACTCATCCGTCGGTCCGACGGGAGACTCCAACATCATCTCCAGTATTGTTATTATTATCGTCGACAGTGTGACAGTTTGCATAGTAGTGTGCTCACCAGGTTGATGTCCGTGTAGTAGAATGGCGTGCGGGCGTTCTCCAGACTGAGCATGATGATGAGGATGTGCAGCAGGTAGATGGTGTACGTCAGGCGGCTGAGAGGCACGAACCCCTTCCACGACAACACCGTGTTCACAAACCCTGAAACACACACACACACACGTACACACACACACACACGTATACATACACGCACACACACACACACACACACAAACACGTACACACACACGCACACACACACACGTACACACACACACACACACGTACACACACGCACACACACACACACACACACGCACACACACACACAAACACGTACACACACACGCACACACACACACACACACACACACACACACACACACACACACACGTACACACACACACGTACACACACACACACACACACACACACACACACACGCACACACACTCACACACACACGTACACACACACGTACACACACACACACACACACAAACACACATGTACAGTATACATGCATAACATACATACATGCATAACATGCATACATACATAGAGATGGGAAATGGTAAGAGTGAGAAGGAGAGAGTATGGAGAGGAACGAAAAGCGAGAGAGAGAGGTGGGGGAGAGAGAGAGACAGAGAGAGACAGAGACAGAGATAAAACAAAGAAGGAGAAAGAGAGAAGAGAAAGAGAGACAGGGATAAAACAGAGAGGGAGAAAGAGAGAGAGAGAGTGTGTGTGTGTGTGTGTGGAGAAAGGGGGTTCACAAATCATGAAACATACATACATACATACATACACAAAGACAGATGAGAAATTGAGTGAGAGAAGGAGAGAAGGTGAAGAGAGACAGAGAGAGAGATAGAGAGAGAGAGAGAGGGAGGGAGACAGAGACAGAGAAAGAGAGAGAGGGAGAAAGATGATGGGGAGAGAGAGTGTGCGTGGAGAAGGGAAGAACAAGAAGAAGAAGAATAGGTATAGGAGGAGGAGGAGAAGCAGAAGAAGAAGAAGAAGAAAACCACAAACACCCCCACCTAATAACAGTGAGAACAAAGACAAGAACAAGCATCAGTTTCAGTTTCGAGGAGGTCTCAAAACGTGCAGAGTGATGCCATTCACCACATCTCTAAACACACACACACACACACAAACGCGCGCGCGCGCGCACATACACACTCACTCAAACACCGCCACCACCCCACAACACACACACACACACACACAAACCCAACCAAACTACAAGAACACGCAAAAAAATTAAAAATGAAAGACCACCCCCCACACCCCCAAAACAACAACAACAACAAAAAACTGACCTCCCCCCCCCCCCCAAAAAAAAGCCCCACACTCCAAC
>NC_134889.1:35099045-35106545 GCF_041734735.1 Babylonia areolata
ATTTCGGGCCGTCCCCCCAGGTAAAGACTCTGACACACATACGCCATGATCACTAACACATAGGCCGGTGTCAGTCTGCACACAGGTACACAGAGATGTATATATATTATATTCAATAGATAGATATAGATATACAGGAGTAGAGGCAAGCCATTTCGGGCCGTCCCCCCAGGTAAAGACTCTGACACAGGTACACCATGATGACTAACACATAGGCCGGTGTCAGTCTGCACGTGCTGACACAGAAATAAAGAGCAGGGTGTCTCTCTACCCGTGCAGGTCCAAAGGATCTACCCACTGCCCACATACATCTGGACAAAGATACCGACACACAGGACTGCCGGAGGTCAGACACGGCAGTCCCACAGGAAGGACTCTGCCAGCACACGCCAAGATCACCAGCACATAATCATGTACATGGAATGGATATACAGACAGATAGATAGAATGCTCACACTAAGAGTCAGTTCAACATATACACAATAAATACACACAACTGTCAGATTTGACAGCAAATTACAAACAATCATATAAACTGATGAAGTACAACATGTCACTTTCTGTGGGATGCGTTTTTTTTTTATGTATTCCACAAGTTTTAGCCTTGTGAATCACGATTTTCTGGTGATATAAATATGTATATGTGAAAAAACAAGTTTTCTGTTGTCTTTCGCTTGCCCTCCCTCCCATTTCTATGTAATCATTTTATTTGTATTCCATCTTTAAAAGACGGGACTTGGCAAATTTTCAAACAGACGGATTTTTTTCAGATATGGAAATGACTTGTACCCATGATTATGACGATGATAATATATATCTGATGGTCAAATGGTGCAGTATGCAGCCATGGTGGTTTTGTGTGTGTGCGTGTGTGTGTGTGTGAGTGCAAGCGTGCGTGCTTACGTGCGTGTGCGTGTGTGTATTGTTTGAGTATGTGCGTGCGCGCATGCGTGTGCGTGTGTCTGTGTGTGTGTGTGTGTGTGTGTGTGTACGTGCGTGTGTGTGTGTGTGTGCACGTGCGTGTGTGTGTTTCGAATGTGTGTGGAGTGTGATAAAGACAGACAGAGAGAGACAGAGAGAGAGAGAGAGAGAGAGAATATGTGGACGTTTGGGTGTGTGTGTGCATCTGTGTGCTTGCGTGGGCGTATGTGTGTGTGTGTGTGCGCGCATCTGTATGTGGGGGCGTATGTATGTGTGTGTGGGAGCGTATGTATGTGTGTGGGCGCGTATGTATGGGTGTGTGTGCGCGCATCTATGTGTATGTGTGTGTGTGTGTGACGGTCAGAGAGAGAGAGTGAGAGAGACAGAGAGAGAGAGCGTCAGAGAGAGGGAGAGAGAGAGAGAGAGACAGAGGGAGACGGAGAGAGACAGAGAGAGACAAAGAGAGGGAGAGAGAGACAGAGACAGAGGGGGAGAGACAGAGAGAGCGACAGAGAGAGACAGACAAACAGAGACAGAGAGAAACAGACAGAGAGAGACAGAGACAGAGAGAGAGAGAGAGAGAGAGACAGAGACACGGACCTCCAGAAGCGGTGGAAGTAGAACATGAACCAGTTCAGTCTGCCGTTCTTCTTCTGCAGCTCCTTCAGGGTCAGGTAGGACACCAGCAGACCGCTGTACACACACACACACACACACACACACACACACACACACACACGTACACACACACGTACACACACACACACACACACACACACACACACGTACACACACACACACACACGTGGGGGAGATGCCGGGGGAAGGGGTCTGTTAGTTTACATCATCATTTTATCAATTTTTTTTAACTTATTAATTGAATAAGAACAACACTTCTATGACATTTTTCATAACACAATAGCTGCACTTTCGATCGATAGTAAAAAAAAAAAAAAAAAAAAAAATACGGACAAGTATTTCCACAATTTGGACATGTAATGTAAGTATACTGAAAACGCACGCAAATATATATATATATATATATGTGTGTGTGTGTGTGTGTGTGTGTGTGTGTGTGTGTGTGTGTGTGTGTGAGAGAGAGAGAGAGAGTGAATGTGTGTGACTGTCAGTGTGTGTGTTTGTGTGTGCGAGTGTGTGTGTGTGTGTGTGTGTGTGTGTGTGTGTGTGTGCGCGCGTGTGTGTGAATGTCATTGTGTGTGTGTGTGTGTGTGTGGGTGTGTGGGTGTGTGTGTGCGTGTGTGTGTGTGTGTGTGTGTGTGTGTGTGTGTGTGTGTGTGTGAGTGTGTGAGTGAGTGAGCGAGTGTGTGTGTGTGTGTGTGTGTGTGTGTGTGTATGTGTATGTGTGCATGTAGTTGTGTGTGTGCGTGCGCGCTTGCTTGTATGTGTTTGGTGTGTGTGTGTGAGTGTGTATATGTGAGTGCGTGCGTGCGTGCGTGTGCATATGTGTGTGTGTGTGTGTGTGTGTGTGTGAGTGTGGACACACCTGATGACGAAGAAGGAGTCCACAGACACCAGGGCATTGGCGATCCCCTGGAAGGTCCACCTGTCCAGTGACTTCATCAGGAACGGACCCACGTTTTCTGCAACAACAATGTATCATTGGAAGGTCCACCTGTCCAGTGACTTCATCAGGAAGGGACCCACGTTTTCTGCAACAACAATGTATCATTGGAAGGTCCACCTGTCCAGTGACTTCATCAGGAAGGGACCCACGTTTTCTGCAACAACAATGTATCATTGGAAGGTCCACCTGTCCAGTGACTTCATCAGGAACGGACCCACGTTTTCTGCAACAACAATGTATCATTGGAAGGTCCACCTGTCCAGTGACTTCATCAGGAACGGACCCACGTTTTCTGCAACAACAATGTATCATTGGAAGGTCCACCTGTCCAGTGACTTCATCAGGAACGGACCCACGTTTTCTGCAACAACAATGTATCATTGGAAGGTCCACCTGTCCAGTGACTTCATCAGGAAGGGACCCACGTTTTCTGCAACAACAATGTATCATTGGAAGGTCCACCTGTCCAGTGACTTCATCAGGAACGGACCCACGTTTTCTGCAACAACAATGTATCATTGAAGGTCCACCTGTCCAGTGACTTCATCAGGAAGGGACCCACGTTTTCTGCAACAACAATGTATCATTGGAAGGTCCACCTGTCCAGTGACTTCATCAGGAACGGACCCACGTTTTCTGCAACAACAATGTATCATTGGAAGGTCCACCTGTCCAGTGACTTCATCAGGAACGGACCCACGTTTTCTGCAACAACAATGTATCATTGGAAGGTCCACCTGTCCAGTGACTTCATCAGGAACGGACCCACGTTTTCTGCAACAACAACAATGTATCATTTTGTATTGGTGTTTCTTTCAGTCACAACAGATTTCTCTGTGTGAAATTCGGGCCGCTCTCCCCAGGGAGAGCGCGTCGCTACAGTACAGCGCCACCCCCTTTTTTCTTGTAATTTTTCCTGTCTGAAGTTTTATTTGTTTTTCCTATCGAAGCGGATTTTTCTACAGAAGTTTGCCAGGAACAACCCTTTTGTTGCCGCGGGTTCTTTTACATGCGCTAATTGCATGCTGCACACGGGACCTCGGTTTATCGTCTCATCCGAATGACTGATCTGTGGAAACAAGAAGATACCCAGCATGCACACCCCCGAAAGCGGAGTATGGCTGGTGTGGGTTTGATAAATATTTTGTCTTTTGTTTGTACAACTCGTGATGCTTTAAATAGTCTGATCTCTGATTAAACAATTACAATCTGGAAATCCTATCTCTGGTTTACAATCTTGAAAAAACAACAACAACACCCAACAACATACCGGGTTGTATAGACTCTTTGAATGTAAGTTTCCAGAATTATTTTGATGGCAGAATACAAATCAAACAAACAAACAAAACCAAGACTGGATATAAAACAACAACAACTTCTTCTTCATCTTCTGCGTTCGTGGGCTGCAACTCCCACGTACACTCGTATATACATGAGTGGACCCTTACGTGTATGACCTGTTTTTTTTACCCCGCCATGTAGGCAGCTATACTCCGCTTTCGGGGGTGTGCATGCTGGGTATCTTCTTGTTTCCACAACCCACCGAACGCTAACATGGATCTTAACGTGCGTATTTGATCTTCTGCTTGCGTATACACACGAAGGGGGTTCAGGCACTAGCAGGTCTGCACATAATATGTTAAACTGGGAGATCGGAAAAATCTCCACCCTTTACCTACCAGGCGCCGTTACCGAGATTCGAACGCGGGACCTTCAGATTGAAAGTCCAACGCATTAATCACTGGGCTATTGCGCCCGTCACATAAAGAACAAATATGGTATTTTTCAACTGATGATCGACCTACCCATCATCAATAATGTGTAACGTTGATACATCATTTTTCAAAGGAAAATGTCACATTAATTTCCTCTCTCACATCCTTTAAAACAAATCTAAAGAATTTCTTTTCTTTTCTTAAAGCAGTATCTATGTAAGGCACTCCATTCCTATCTTGTGTTTCTTCCATGCACAATTGTCTGTGTGTGCCAGTGTGTGAATGTGCGGGTGCGTGTTTGTGTGTGTGTGTGTGTGTGTGTGTGTGTGTGTGCGTGTGTATGTGTGCGTGCGTGCGTGTGTGTGTGTACGCGCGCGCATGAGTGTGTGTGTGTGTGTGTGTGTGTGTGTGTGTGTGCGCGCGCGTGAGTGAGTGTGTGTGTGTGTGTGTGTGTGTGTGTGTGTGTGTGTGTGTGTGTGTGTGTGTGTGCTACTGGTACTGTATGACAGTCGTGTCCGACAATGACCGTCAGAACAGCAGAGGAGGCAACTGCTGTCCTGATTATCTGGGCAATAATTTGATCACAGTGGAGAGTGTACTGCCCAAGTTACAAATCCACTCTCTCGGCCATGGTTTTTTTTTAAGACAATCGGCGTTGGGATGGTTCCGAAGGCCAGCTCCCCCCCCCTCCCCTAGGGCTGCAGCTCTAAGAGTCAGTGCAATCTTACCTCCTAGTTTGAGAGTCAAAGTCCTTCACAAAAGCTGTAAATGACTTCCCAGTGCAATGGAGAAACCAGTCATCATACAGCTCTCACTTTGCTGTTGGCCCAACTGTAAACTGTGAATCGGTGATGAAAGCTGAACGCTGACTATTACAACTCCTCCTACTACTGCTATAACTATTACTTACATCCTTATCACGATCGTAGTCATTATTATTATTATAAGTAGTAGTTGTTGTTGTTGGCGTCCGTCGGTCACGAAAGGCCATGGATCCCTGCCTTGGGAGTCACGATCAGTTGGCGCTGGAGCAGCGCCTGTTATGGCTGTGCGGGAATGGCAGTCCTTGTTTCAGTGGCTGCACTTGAAGACACACTGTGCAGGCAGGTACAGCTTGCTGGCTGCTCTCCCGTCTCGCTCTCTGTTCATCTGCCGCAAGCTGACACTCCTGTTCCCCTCTGCGGTTCACTTCCTGTCTCCAACGGAAGTGATCCTGAGCAAGGTCTGATCGGTATCAGTATCAGTATCTCAAGGAGGCGTCACTGCGTTCGGTCAAATCCATATACGCTACACCACATCTGCCAAGCAGATACCTGACCAGCAGCGTAACCCAACGCGCTTAGTCAATCCTTGAGAAAAAACAACAACAACAAAAAAACAAAAAACAAAAACAAAAAAAAAAACACACACACAAAAAAACCATATAAATAAAAAATAATAGATAAATACATAAAAATACTACTACTAATAATAATATTTATAAGGCGCAAAATTTTGATTAAGTCAACTCTAGGCACACACACACACACACACACACACACACACACACACACACCTGATCGACCGTCGATGTCCACACTAAGAGCCTTTATTTGTCTTTTCCCAGACGTCTCTAAATCTGAGTTGGGGGGGGGGGGGGGGGGGGGGGGGGGGGGGGGGGGGCTGAGCTCTCGTGCCTGCAGCGAGCTCCCCATACAGCAGGTCTTTGGGAGTCATTGGTCCGTCGGTCGTTGTTGAGCCGAGGTATGTGAACTCCTTCACCACATCCAGTTGATAGTTGTTTGTGGTGATGGTTAGCGGGGTTTTTTCTGGTGTCCTGACCCACTGCATTGGTTTTCTATAAACTGATTGTCAGCCTGTAGTCCTCGCAGGGTTTTGGAGAAACAGTTCAGCAGATTGTGAAGATGTTCCTCCTTGTGAGCTGTCAACGCAGCGTCATCTTCAAATAACATGTAGTAGTAGTAGTAGTATCATCATCATTATCATCAGTGAAAGCTGTATGATTAATGGTTTCTCCACTGCAATGGAAACTAATTTACAGCTTAGTCTTTTGTGAAGGACTATGACTCTGAAATTAGGAAGCGACATTGCACTGGCCCTCAGTGCTGCAGCCTTGGGGGCTATACTTGTTAGCCTTTGGGAACCATCCCCAGCACTGACTGTCCTAAAACCCTCGTGGCCGAGAGAGTGGGGATGTAACTTGGACAAGACACTCTCCATCAGATTATCGCCCAGATAGTCGGGGCAGCAGACGCCTCCTCTGCTGTCCTGGTGGTCACAGTCTGACACGACTGACTGTCATCATCATCATCATGAAGGACGCACCCCCCATGACTGTCATACATCATCATCATCATGAAGGACTCACCCCCATGACTGTCATACATCATCATCATGACGGACTCACCCCCATGACTGTCATACATCATCATGAAGGACCCACCCCCCATGACTGTCATACATCATCATGACGGACTCACCCCCCATGACTGTCATACATCATCATCATGAAGGACTCACCCCCATGACTGTCATACATCATCATGAAGGACTCACCCCCATGACTGTCATACATCATCATGACGGACTCACCCCCATGACTGTCATACATCATCATCATGACGGACTCACCCCCATGACTGTCATACATCATCATCATCATGACGGACTCACCCCCATGACTGTCATACATCATCATCATCATGACGGAATCACCCCCATGACTGTCATACATCATCATCATGACGGACTCACCCCCCATGACTGTCATACATCATCATCATGAAGGACTCACCCCCATGACTGTCATACATCATCATCATGAAGGACTCACCCCTATGACTGTCATACATCATCATGAAGGACTCACCCCCATGACTGTCATACATCATCATGAAGGACTCACCCCCATGACTGTCATACATCATCATCATGAAGGACTCACCCCCCATGACTGTCATACATCATCATCATGAAGGACTCACCCCCATGACTGTCATACATCATCATCATGAAGGACTCACCCCCATGACTGTCATACATCATCATCATCATGAAGGACTCACCCCCATGACTGTCATACATCATCATCATGAAGGACTCACCCCCCATGACTGTCATACATCATCATCATCATGACGGACTCACCCCCATGACTGTCATACATCATCATCATGACAGACTCACCCCTATGACTGTCATACATCATCATGAAGGACTCACCCCCCAAGGACGCGGGGAAGAGGAAGACGTGCCCCAGCACCACCCAGGTCATGGACA
>NC_134889.1:35114045-35116545 GCF_041734735.1 Babylonia areolata
GGGAGACCTGGACCACACAGTCGAGTGCCATCCACTTAAGGATGCGTCTTTGGGTGTGTTGCTCTATTACTTGTGAAGTCAGGTCAGGGGCATAGCCCTTGCAACTGGTACCATGTAACCCAGTACTACCTGCCGCATGTGAAGTCTCCCAACGACGGACCAGGCGGAGGAGGAAACCTTTCCCAACGGCTGTGAAGGAGGAAGAGGATGACCAAAGGGCAGGGGGAGCTCTTATCCTTGGCTGGATGTCCCCCTAGGAGACGGAGCTCCGAAGAAAAAACCTGCACCTGCCGAGGCCGTCCTACACGTGGCAGTATCTGCACCTGTGGGACTGTGAGCGTCGGTAGGCGAGAGAGTGGGGAAGGGACTGCACAACTCCTCACTAAAATAAAGTCACCTGTGCTGGTCAGGCAACCAGGCTAATGTCGGAACGACGAGCTAGCCCTTTTTTCCCTTGGGAAGTGCTACGCATCCAGAATCGGCCTCTTCTCCCATCTGAGGACACACACCGACAGATAAGCCTGCCTGCCTACTCATCCGTCGGACCGACGGGAGACTCCATCTAATTACTTGACCAACACTGCAAGTGTCTGTATCTCTCGGGCCTGGTTAACGCCGGGATATCATTATGGCAGGAAGCGTAGAGTACAGCCTTGTCACGCAGTCCCAAACCAAAATGGACCTCCATAGCAACATCGTCATCGTCATCCTCCTTCTTCATCATCATCAATATAAACAAAACGGTCTCAAAGTCTGTGGCCTTTCATGCCCTGCTCTCAAGGTGACCTCAGTTTTAATACCCCGCCACTTCTGTGCTTGGGGTGAGTCCTGTCAATGTCTTCAGTGTCGGCAGATTCATAGGGGGCTGTTGTTTGAGGGACGTGGTGGCGGTCTCCACTCTGGGAGGGACGCTCACTCAGTCTGGCTCCGCGACTAAGCCATTATTTATTGTCATTAGTATGGGGCTTAGTAGGTGGTGTCCTAAGTACGTTAAATCAGAACAGGCACCACTGAACACCACCGAAGTGACTCAGCAGCAGTGCAGGGTCTCCTCTGGTGTGTGGCCTCCTGGCGACCTAACATCGATGGTTCCCTGTGGACTGCCAACGCTGGAACTGTGACAGACGAACCCGGGTGTGGCCGTGTATGGGTGAAATCTAAATGAGCGGCGTGGTAGTAATGCTACTGAAAGGGTGCAGATGCTGGGGCAGCAAAAAAAAAAAAAAAAAAAAAAAAAAAAAAAAAAAAGTTTACAAGAAGAAGAAGAAGAAGAACCCGAAGCTGACTTACAATTGAAATGGTGGCGACGCCATTGCAGTACTTGCCGGTGTAGTTGGTGGGGGAAGGGAGGGTGGTGAAGTTGGAGCGGATGGTCTGACACATGTCGTAGGCTCCTAGCCACAGGAAATTGCCCTCCGACAATGCCGGCGAGGGCTTGCCCATGGCGTCCACCACTGTAACACATGTCAGGCATCTGCTCAGCAGATGTGGTGTAGCATACATATATGGATTTGTCCGAACGCAGTGACGCCTTCTTGAAAAACTGAACTGAACTGAACACCAAGTTGAACACCATTGAACACCATCCACATGTAATATGCGGCTTCTGCTCGCGCGCGCGCACGCGTGTGTGTGTGTGTGTGTGTGCATAAGTTTTTATATTGATATGCACTTGTGTGTATCCTAATTTCTACTGTATCTGTGTATGTGTATGATTTTCGATTTGTGTTCGTACCTTGTTATGTACTACCCCCCCCCCCCCCGCCCCCCTCAATATTCCTTGTGACCCCGGTACACTTGGTAACAAAGACATATTCTATTCTATTCAAAGTTGTTGTCAGTACCACGGACTTAAATAGAATTTATTAGTCCGTGCGTCAGTATTGTATGGATTTGTACCAACGCCGTGATGCCTCCTTGAGTAACTGAACTGAAACTGAACTGAGGCTGAACTGAACTGAACTTTATAGCGCGTTGGGTTACGCTGTTAGTCAGGCATCTGCTTAGCAAAGTGTGGTGTAGCGTGTATGGATTTGTCCCAACGCTGTGACGCCTCCTTGAGTCACTGAACTGAAACTAAAACTGAAGTGAACTGAACTGGAACTCACAGCGCAGGGCCCATAGTTGTCCTTCCGTCACAGCGACGATGGTTTGGTTGATGTGGTTCATGCAGGTGTAGTATTCTTCGGGCGTCTCTCCCACCGCTCCTAACCCCGCCTCCCCACCGCTACTACTGCTGCTGCTACTGCTGCTGCTACTGCTGCTGCTGCTGCTGGGTTCTGCGAGTGCCGGAGCACTGCTCAGAGACTGTAGCAGCGCGTGACGAAGCTGTGACGGCTCCACGGCCATCATCTGCTGCAGCAGGTCCTCTGCGTCCGCATCCCCCCTCCCTGGTGGTTCTGCCCACGGTACATTTTGGTAGGGGTCCTCGGCGGCTCGTGCTCTGGCGCGCGACACGAGGTGCGTGGCCGCCACCAGCCTGTCGTTGTAGGACGGGTGG
>NC_134889.1:35129045-35148320 GCF_041734735.1 Babylonia areolata
TGGTCTCAAAACTCACCTCTTCCCTCAGCAGTAGGGCTGGTTGTGGCAGGTCCACTTCTTTGCGTGTGGCGTGCTTGGCTATGTGTACATACATAATTATGTATGTGTACACATACACATGCATGTGTATAAATGTGTATTTGTGTGTGTTTGTATGTTTGTTCGTGTGTGTGTGTGTGTGTGTGTGGGGGGGGGGACGTGACTGTGTGCGTCTGTTTGTATATGTGTGAGTTTGTGCGTGCCAATGTTGCGTGTGTGGAGGGCAGCTGCTATGTACATGTGTATTTTAATGTATATGTATATATGCAGTGTGTGTGTGTGTGTGTGTGTGTGTGTGTGTGTTAGTCACATTTGTGTGTGGGGGGGAGGGGGGATGCGGGGGTGGGGGGTGCGCGCGCGCGTTAGTCACATTTTGGTGTAAGTAGCACTACTGTAACGTGTCAAAAAAAAAGTGTTTTGTAAAGCACCTGGGGCAGATTTCTGGACAGCGTGCTATATGAGTATTATCATTATTATTATTACCATTATCAATAATTGTGGATTGGGGAGTACAGGGGTGGGCAAGTGATCAGAAAAAAGGGTGGGAGAGGGAAGGGGTGGGGGTGGACAGGAGAAGAACTCCATAGCCTGGCGGTCAAGGCGTCAGACTTCATAGCCTGGCGGTCAAGGCGTCAGACTTCCAACCTGGGGGTCCGGAGTGCGATCGCGTTTCGGACGCCCGGTGTGTTTAAGGGTGGAGACTAGCTGTTTTTCTTTTCTCCCCCCCCCCTTCAACCCCCCTCCCCTTCCCCCCCCCCCGCACCCCTGACCCCAACTACCAATCTCACGGGTCAACACAGACATGCGCCAACTGGCTGGTGCTTTGAAACATTTCGTATAGTATAAGTATTCATGCAGAAACTGAAAGCGCGTGTTACAGATCTTAAACCCATGTCAGGAGTTAATTAAGTTTCAGTTTCAAGTGTAGGCGTCAAAGCGTGCAGATCGATTCGGAATCGCCAGACCACATCTGCTTCGGGAACAAGAAGCAGGAGCTTAACCTGAACATAAACCCAATGACCTGATCTGAGCACCTGGCAGTTCGATGACATCTGACCCTTAGAGCTACAAGGCCAGGTGGAGAGCTGTGGATTAGAGATCCTCGATGTTATCTGGTAGACTCGGTGTAAGCCTATATGTTTGTTGGGCAGTTTTTTCGGGCCTGGAGTTCCGTTTGAAGCCCCTCGCTTTATTGTAACCCTTGATATATATTTTTGGGGACATTTTTCAGGTCTCGGTCTCCATTTTATTCCCTCCTGACTGTGTATACATATTTACCACCTCTCCTGACAGCTACCCTGTATGTATTTTTAGGAGAGAAGAAAAGCTTGGATATAGACGAATTCAATGTCATGCCCTTCATGTTTTTTCCTTTTTTTGAAAGAATACAAATAATCTCGTCTTCACCCTTTTGTTCTTTGTCATTATTGTCTGATAGGTAAAAAACTGTTTTGGGGATTTGTTTTTTTTCGAAAATCATTTATTGATTTCCATTTGATTCCCGTATCTTGACTGTTACACTTTATATGTTTTTGAAAAGTTTCAGAGGCCAGTAATAATTATTTCCCTTATACACCCTCTCCTGAATTATTATCTTTAAAAAAAAATCCAAAAGAACTGCAAGCCATTTTTTGTTCTTTTTAGTGACAATACACATCTTTACAATTGTTGCTCATCTTTTGTGTTTACTGTCGGATCTGTTTAATTTTTATTTGTGAGGGAGGTCTGAATATCTTTAGTTTTGTGCTGATCACTACCTGGGTTCACTTCACAAAGCCTTTTTTTCATTTCGGGTGTGACTTCCTGAAGCAAATATAGTATCACCATAGTTGTTCCCTGCGTAAATATCCGATTTATAATGTCGTTGATGTTTTAACTTTTCAGATGACTGTAATCAGTCAGAGACAGGACTATCATTCCTGTTAGTACAAGGCGAGACGTGACATTTTGAGGTCAAGTTGAAATACAACCGGAATTAGTATTCTTTTTTTTTGTGGCTGATTTGCACAGTTTTTCAAACATGTAACCAGATACATACTGAAACATATTGTGTTGTTTGGTGTGTGAGTATGTGGAAGTGGGGAGTGAGGGGCTGTTTTGTTGGTTAGTCATGTGCGTGCATACCTGTGTGTGTATGTGGTTGGTCGGTCATGTGTGTACACACACACACACGCGCGCGCACTGGACTTTGCTTGAGCTGTCTTTTTCATGACTCACCCACGTACATACAAGTATTTAGTTCTCTCTGTCTTTCAAAGTTGCATACCTGCTCATGTTCGTACATTCAGCCTAAAATTATGTCATGCTTGCTATTACGCAGTCTTTCCATCTTCTAGGAAATGTTTGCATGGATGAAATACGAAACATGGCTTCAGCATCAAACACACACACACACACACACACACACACACACACACACACACACACAGAAATGATAAAGGTCAACACCACACAAAGCAGTCAATCTTGTTTTCAAGTTCTTTCACAACCGTCATATGACGTCATATCTAAGCTACAGGCCAAGTGATGCCAAAAGGTCATTCAGCTCCCGAGAACTACATGAGATCCCAGGAGATCCCAAGGTCTCAGGTCCTTGGGTCGATTCCAACATCCTACTACTACTGCCAGCTTGTGTAACATGTGCACCATCGTCTTTTCTCGTTACCCAAAGGCTGCATGTGTACATGTGCACAATCGTCTTTTCTCGTTACCCAAAGGCTGCATGTGTACATGTGCACAATCGTTTTTTCTCGTTCTCCGGAGGCTAGACGTGTCGGAAATATGAAAAATCGTCTTTAATCAGCCAGTGTTTCTGTTTCTGTTTCACTTACATATAAAATGCACACTTCTCCTCAAACCAACGCCGACATTGTGGCTGAACCTTCAACTGCTCCATTGAACGGAAGCACAGGCTGGGTGATGCAGGCACGCACAGCGCCAAAGGACACTGGTGTTTGGATTCTGAGATATTATGGGATACAACGAAATTACGCTTCCTTTTGAAGAGAAAGTTGGAGGTATGATCTGTGAAATTCTAGAAGGATACCAGAGACTGCATGTGTGTAACATATGCAACAACCGTCTTTTCTCGTTGTCCGGAGGCTAGATTGTGTGAAGCAAGTGCAACAACCCGTCTTTTCTCGTCTCCCCCCCCCCCCCGCCCCCTCCAACCTCCAGGCTAGATTGTGTGAAGCACAGCAACAACCCGTCTTTTCTCGTCTCCCCCCAGTCCCCACCCCAACCTCCAGGCTAGATTGTGTGAAGCACAGCAACAACCCGTCTTTTCTCGTCTCCCCCAGCCCCCCCCGCCCCCCCGCCCCCTCCGAACCTCCAGGCTAGATTGTGTGAAGCAAGTGCAACAACCCGTCTTTTCTCGTTCCCCCCAGCCCCCTCCCCCCCAACCTCCAGGCTAGATTGTGTGAAGCACGTGCAACAACCCGTCTTTTCTCGGAGGCCAAAGCCTACATGTGCAGCATGCGCACAACGGTCCTCTCCTCCTCCCCAAACACAGCCTGCTGCACGGGGAGCGGGCAGGGCAGGGGCACCATGGAGGACATGTCCAGCAGGCGGGAGAAGCCAATGGCCCTCCTCACGCTGACCACGCAGCGCCGCAGCAAGGTGTCGGAGGTGTGGTGCAGGTGCTCGAGCAGCGCCAGGCAGGCGGCGTTCTCCTCGCGCTGAAGCAGGGGCGGCACGCGCTCCAGGCGGTCCCTGACCCTCACGTGCACGCTGCTCAGCAGCAGCAGCAGCAGGATCTGGCGGGCTGAAGGGTCCCGGCGCTGGCAGGCCAGGAAGAGCGGCGTCTTTCCGGCCAGGTTGGCCACGTGCGGCCAGGCCCCCACGTGCAGCAGGAAGCGGACCTTGCTGACGTTGCCCATGTAGGCCGCCACGTGCAGCGCCGTGTTGCCGCCGTTGTCCGCGCGCTGCACGTCCACTCCCTGCCGCACCACCTCCTGCATCAGAAGGTCGAAGGTCAGGTCGCGCTCGCTGAGGAAGTGCAGGATAGTGCGGCCATAGAAGTCCGTGGTGAAGACGTCAGCGCCGTGCGACAGCAGGCAGTGCGCGGCGTTGAGCGACCCCCGGTCCACCGCCACGGCCAGCGGCGTTTTGGCTGTGGCGTTCACCACCTCCAGGTCAGCCGGCACCTCGGGGATCCCGACCTCCTCCTCCTCCTTCTCCTCCACCCCCACCCCAGGACGGTCCCTGCCGCCCTCCACCCACACAGAGGGCTCGGGGCTGTCTGACACGGACAGAGAGGAGCTGCTCTTCTTCGGCTTCTTCCGACTGCCGCTGTCTGCGGGTCTGACGGGTCTCCCTTGCTGACACAGTCGGTTCTTCCTCCTCTGGTTCCACATCCAGTGAGCCAGGCACGTGTGGGACTTCATCACCACGGACCGCATGCGGCGTGTCACCACCCTCTTCATGTGCAGCGGGAGAGACACTCTGCCCTTGACGCCAGGTCTGGAGGTCTTCCGAGCACCCTTCCTCAGGCTGAAGTCCTCCTGTCCTGGACCCCCGCCGCCGCCGTCGCCCTCTTCTCTCACTGAGCAGCAGCCGCAGGGCTCAGGCTCTGCAGGGGGGTGCGATCCGGACTGCCGAAAGCGACCCACATCCGCCTTCTCCGGGTTGAGGACCAGCTCGATGACGTCCACCAGGTCGTACCTGGCAGCGATGTGCAGCAGCGTGGAGGCCCTCCGGCGGTCAGCCACGTCGTTGACGCTCAGCCCGTGGCCCAGGGCGGTGAGGGGGGGGAGGGCAGCGGCCCCGCGGCCGTTTCCCGCAGGGGCCCGGGAGGGGGCCCCAGGCCCCCGGGGCCTCCGGCCGCTCCCAAAGCCCCACCAGGTTGGGGTTTTGGGGGCCCCGGGTCAAGGGAGGGTCAGTGCATGGGGACAGTGACGAGGTTTGGGTTTCATGTAGCGGGCAGGCCTGGGGTAATGTGCTGGGCGTCCCGGGGTTTTACTTCATAGGGGACAGTGCCTGAGGTGAAGGATGGGGGGAATTTGCCGGGTTTGAAGGCAAGGGACAAAGGGGCGGGGTGACAGTAGCAAGGGAAAAACCTTTTGGGTGTACATTGCTAGGGCCCTGCACGATTCCGTCCCCCCAAGGGCTACGCTGAGGGTCTTTTAAAGGGGACAAAGGGGTTTCTTGTTTTGGGACTGCCTGGGTTCTGTTTCCCTGGGCCCAAATTCCTTTTGTCTTTGTAAAATGGGAAAATACCAGGGTGGCTGTACATTTAGGGCAAGCGGGGCAGTGTTTGGGCAGGCTGAGGGTTTCGAGCATGGGAATCCTTGTCTGCCCCGGGCTCCCCTTTGAAGCAAGGGGGCTGAGGGAATGGCAAAGGACAATGGTTTTAAAGTGAAGGCATGGGACGTCACAGGGTACTGAGCATGGGCAGCACTGAGGTGTACATGTAGCTAGGGGCAAAGGGGGCTGGGGACTGGCGGCCCCAATGCCGAGGGTTTCTTTGGTCCCGGGGAAAATGGCTGGGGGGTTGACTTTGCGGGGCCATTGCAGAGGTGTCCTGGCGGGGGGAAAGCGGGGGGTCGGGGCGTGGGGGGCAAAGGGAGGTGACGGCAAGGGGGACAGCACGGGGAAAAAGTGCGGGACTCATAGGTGTCTGTGCTGGGGACAATACGCTGGGGTTCGGCCCAAAGGGAATTTAGGGAGGTTTTTACATGTAGATAGGGAAGTGCCTGGGGTACATTAGCTAGGGACAATCATGAGGTGTACATGTAGCTGGGACATCAGGGGTGTACGTGCATAGGGCATGACTGGGTACATGAATAGGGACAGTGCTAGGACATGACCAGGAAATGCTGGGTACATGTGCATAGGAACATGCTGGGTACATGAGCTTGGGAAACTTACTGGGTTTACAGACATGGGAAACGTGTATGGGTACGAGCATGGGAAACAGTGAAATGACATAGGAAAAAAGGCTGGGTACTGCATAGGACAGTGACGGGGTTACATGACCCATAGGGGGGGGGGGGGGGGGGATGGGGACCATGCTGGGTACATGCGATGGGGAACTGTAGGGTAAGGGCCATAGGACATGATGGGTACATTAGGGCTGCGCAAAAATTACTGGGTAACATGAATAGGAAAACAGTGTAATGACCATAGGAACATTGACTGGGTCATGACCCATAGGGACTGAAAGGGTTTTACAGAAATGGGGAACATTACTGGTTAAGGGTACGGGACAACTAAAGTGAGGGTACATTAGATAGGAACATTACTGGGTACATGAGATGGAACATTTCTGGGTACATGTACTGGGCTGACCAGGGGAAACATGTACTTAAGGGAAAAAATGGGGTACTGGAGGGGACAGTTTGGGAACGGGTTTTGGGGTACATGCCCCATGGGGAACAGTGACTGGGTCATGCCCATATGGGGAACGTTACGGGTCATGCCATGGGAAAACAGTGTAGGGGAAAACGTGTAGGGTACGCCCCATGGGGAAATTTTTTCTGGGACATGCAGATAGGAAAGTGATGGGTACATGCACTGGGAAAACGGTTTGGGTACAGCACATGGAACAGTGTACGGGGGTTTACATGAGCATAGGAAATTTGTACGGGTACAGGTATGGAACTTGACTGGGACATTAACCTGGAACATGACTGGGAACAGGTCGGGGTACAGCAGTGGAAAAGGTAGGGTACATGCCATAGGAACGTGTACTGGGTCAGTGTATGGGACATGCCCTAGGAACAGTGTACTGGGTACGTGTACTGGGACTGCCATGGAAAAACGTGACTGGGTACATGCGAAGGAACGTGTATGGGTCCCCAAGGGTGTACTGGGACATGCAGATAGGAACAGTGTAGGGGGCATGCGCTAGGAACAGTGTATGGGTACTGCACATAGGAACAGGTACTGGTACATGCCCCATAGGACAGGGAAAACACCATGGAACAGTTGTACATGCACCTAGGAACAGTGTACTGGACATGCACTTGGAACAGGGGGATGGGTATGCAGATGGGAAAAAGGGGGGGAAAAGCGAAACTTAAAGAAACCAACACAAACCCCTTTCCCAACCCCAAAACCCTGCAATAACCACCGCCACTGGTGAGTTACGGGGCATGAGAAAAACACAAAACAAAGGGAAACCACAGCAAAAACGGCTGTAGGAATGGACCCTTTGACCTAAGCTAACAACACAAAAAAACACAAATGTGATTTTAAAAATTTCAGATTCAGTTTCAGTTCAAGGGGTTTTGGCGGGGGGGGAAGGGTGCGGAGATCCTTTCCATATGTGCTTTATTGATTAAAAGGGGAAAAAGAAAAGAGAGAGAGAGAGAAAAAAAAAGAGAGAGGAGTAGATGCCCAACCTTCGCATAAACCCAGTGCGCTGGCTAGTCCTTAAAGACCCTTATACCACTCTAGGTTCTGATTTTTTTACTTTTAAACATGAAAAGAAATAAGATTTATTTGTATTTTTATTTGTATTTCAATTTCTTTTTATCACAACAGATTTCTCTGTGTGAAATTCGGGCTGCTCTCCCCAGGGAGAGCGCGTCGCTACACTACAGCGCCACCCATTTTTTTGTATTTTTTCCTGCATGCAGTTTTATTTGTTTTTCCTATCGAAAAGGATTTTTCTAGAGAATTCTGCCAGGAACAACCCTTTTGTTGCCGTGTGTTCTTTTACCGTCTCATCCGAATGGCTAGCGTCCAGACCCCCACCAAGGGGTTTTTTTGGGAAAAGGGGAAAAAAAAAATTCCCGGGTGAGCGTGATTCAGCCCGCCTGAGTTTCTCTCCTTCCCGGGGGGGGGGCGTTATTTAGGCCCCACTCCCTTAATGATTAATTTTCTCCCGGTGACTTTAGTTTACCAAAGGCCGCCATGGGTTTTGTCGACATCAGGGTATGTTAAACAAGACCGTTTTTTCATTGAAAAAAAGTGGACAGCTGCACCTTGCCCCAAAAAATTTTATTTTTTACAATTTTGGACCCCCCCTTTTTTAATAAAAGCCTGGGTTTTTTTTGGGAAAAAACCCCCCCCGGGGGGTTACCAAAATTTGGGGGGGGTTTTTACAAAAAAGGGTGAAAGAAAAACACAAATTTCCAAAAAAACCCAATAAAAAGAAAAACCCCAAAAAAAGAAAAAATTAAAAAGGGGCCCCCCGGGGGGGAGTCTTAAAAGGGGAGCCATTTGGGGCCGGGCGGGTTTTTGGGGGCGGGGGGGGCCAGCTTTGGGGGGGGGGTTTGGGGACCGGCCCGGGGGGCCCAGGGGCCTGGCCCAAAGGGGGTTTCCCCGGGTTCCCCTTTACAGGGTTGGAAGTGGGGCCCGGTCTCCGGGGTTGGGGGGTTGTGCATGGGGGGTTTGGGTTTTTTTTTGCTTTTGTTTCTTTGGGGGTTTTTTTTCGTGGTTTGTTTTTTCTTGGTTTCGTTTTGGGCAGGTAAGTTTTAAAAAGGATCAAAACCCGCCCTCGGGGGGCCAAGCGCTCAAAAATTTTTGGGGTTTTGGGGGGTGGGGCTTTCTTGGGGTTTTTTTCTTCCTTTTTGTTGGTTTGTTTGGGTTGTGAGGGGTTTTTCTTTTTAAAATTTGGAAAAATTTAAGGTTTTTGAAAAAGGGGCCGGGGGGGTCGAAAACCCCCTTGCCCTTTTAAGTTTAAAAAAAAAAAAAAAAAAAGGGGAAAGGGAAAAAAAAGGCCCCCCAAAAAAGAGGGGGGAAAAAAACCCCGGAAAAAAAGGACTAAAAAGGGGAGACAAAAAAAAAAGGAAAAAAAAAAAAAATTTTTTTTTAAAACCAAAAAAGGGGGAGGGGGAAGATTTAAAAAAAGGGGGTGAAAATTTGGAAAAAAAAACCCAAAAAAAAAAAAAAACCGCAAAAAAACCGGGAAGGGGGGGAAGGGTTTTTTAAAAAACCCCCCCCCCCCTGAAAAAAAAAGATAAGTAGGGAAAAAAAAAGGGGAAAAAGGGGTTTTTTGGGAAAAAAGTTTTTTAAAAAAAAAGAAAAGGGGGGGAAAAAAAAAAACCCCCCAAAAAAAAAAACCCCCTTTTAAAAGAAAAAAAAAAAGAAAGGGGAAAGTTTAACAAAATTTTTTTTTTTTTTTTGGCCCGGGGAAGGGGTTTTTTTTTATTAAAAAAAAGGGGGAAAAAAAAAAAAAAACCCCCCAAAATTTTTTTAAAAAAAAAAAAAACAAAAGAAAAAAGAAGGGGAAAAAAGGAAAAAAAAACGGGGAAAAAGCAAAAGAACCAAGGAAGACGGGCAAAAAAAAGGGGGAAAGAAAGAATAAGAAAAAGGGGGGAAAAACAAAAACCCCCAAAAGAAAAAAGGGGAAAAAGGGGGGGAAGGGGAAAAAAAAAAAAAAAAAAAAAACCCCCCGGGTTTGGGGGGGGGGGGGGGGGGGGGAAAAAAAAAAGACAAAAAAAAAAAAAAGATTTTTTTTAAAAAACGGGGGGCTGGGGGAAAAGGGGGGGGGGGTTTTTTTGGGGGGGGGGGGGGGGGGGTTTTTTTAAATTTTTAAAAAAAAAAAAAAAAGAAGGAAAAAAAAAATTAAAAAAAGGGGGGGAAAGGGCCCCAAAAAAAGACGAAAAAAATTTTTTTTAAAAACCGGGAAAGAAATTTTAAAAAAAAAAAAAAAAGGGGGGGAAAAATAAAAAGGGGAAAAAAAAAAAAAAAAAAGGGGGAAAAAAAATAAAAAAAAAGGGGGGAAAAAAAAAAGGGGGGAAACGAAAAGAGAAAGGGGGAAAAAACCAAAATACCCAAAAAAAAAAAAGGCAAAGGGGGCAGAAAAAGGAAAAAAAGAAAAAAAAAAAAAGGGGGGAAAAATTTTTGAAAAAAAAACGAAAGGAAAAAAAAAAAAGACCAGGGAAAAAAAAGAAAAAAAAGGGGGCAGGGGAAAGGGGGGGAAAGGGAAAAAAAAGGGAAAAAGGAAAAAGAATACAAAAAAAAAGAAAAAAAAAAAAGCGAAAAAAGGAAAAAGGACCCAAACAAAAAAAAAAAAAAAAAAACCCAAATGAAAAAAAAAAAAAAAAAAAAACCGGATTTGGGAAAAAAATGAAAAAAATTTTAAAAAACGGGGAAACAAAAAGGGGAAAAAAAAACAAAAAAAAAGAAATGAAAAAAAAAAAAAAAAAAAAAAAAATTTGAAAAAAAAGGGGACCCCCCCCCCCCAAAAAAAAAAACCCCCCCTTTTTTTTTTTAAAAAAAAAAAAAAGGAAAAAAAATAAAAGGAAGAAGGTTTTAAAAAAAAAAAAGAAAAGGAGAAATGAATAAGGGGACCAAAAAAAAAAGGGACAAAAAAAAAAAAGAGGGAAAAAAAAACAAAAAAAAAGGGAAAAAAAAAAGAAAAGAAAAAAAAAGGGAAAAAACGAAGAAACAAAAAAAGGGGAAAAAAAGAGGGGGGGTTTTTTTTAAGAAAAAAGAAAAATAAAAAAAAAAAAGCAAAAAAAAAAAGGGGGGCCCCCAAAAAAAGGGGGAAAAAAAAAGAAAAAATTTAGGAAAAAAAAAAAAGAGCACACGGGAAAAAAATTTTGGGGTCAAAAAACAAAAAGCAAAAAAGGGGAAGCCGGAAAAAAAACAAAAAAAAAAAAAGGGAAAAAAAAAAAAAAAAACCGAAAAAAAAAAAAAGGGGGGGGGCAAAAAAACCGGAAAAAAAAAAAAAACCCAAAAAAACCCAAAAGGGGGGCAAAATAAAAAAGAAAAGGGAAAAAAAAAAAAAGAAAAAACCCCAAAAAAAACCTTTAAAAGGGGTGGGGGGAAAAAAAAAAAAAAGGGGGGGACCAAAAAAACCCGGGAGGGGACCCGGAAATAAAAAGGGGGGTTTCTAGTCTCCGCGCTCTACCTAGTCTCCGCGCTCTTGCCTCTCCACATCACCACCTCTCGCACTGACCCCCCACCCCTCCTCACATGCACACCTTGCGAATCTTGCCGTAAGACATGTGCTTTTATCTCTGTCATAACAGACCCATGGCATGTATAGGTATACGTATCTGATCATATGCGGCGGACCAGAACTATCGTTTTACGGCGATAATGACACTGAAAAAATGACTGGCTTTTTAGAGAATGCGCACGAGAGAGATAGAGATAGAGATAGAGAGAGAGAGAGAGAGAGAGAGAGAGAGAGAGACGAACGAACGGGGAGGGTAGAGGTGAAGAGGGATCAGTAGGGGGTCTTTCCTGTTCTATTTCGTTCATTCCGGCACATGCACACACACCCATAAACACACAAACACGCAAGCACACACACACACACGCGTGCGTGCGCGCACACACACACGGTGGGCTAAATTTAAATATTGTAAATGCTAAGTCCGCCCGTCATGCCACAGATAAAAACTAAAGGTATTTTGTTTTCGATTTCACGGGCAAAAAAGTTCAAATCGTCGGACCTCTACTGACTTACATTAATATGCAAACATGCGGTGAATTTTTGTTCACGTTTTGTTCATGTCACTGAATCTGTGTTTGTGAATTACTGGACGTGAACATAACCAATTTGAAAATCCTTGCTATGTTTCTTTCTTTTTGTTGACCAGTTGGGCTACTGCAATAGATCGATCCCGGCTAAACCTTATCAACACCCACTCTCAAACTTTCAATCAAGATTGGTGGTGCAAGATAGAAGACAGCAAACTCGAGGCTACAAATTAAATCGATCTAGCAAAATAACTTTGTGGCAACAACATCAGGTCGTCTAGCAAGGTGTATAAAGTGCCTCTGGAGCTGGACAAACAAGTTAATTGTGGTGATTGACACTGTAAAGCAAATATCGACGCCGAGGTGGACCCGTTGAAGATGGTCAGGTCTTCGCGCCCAGCTTTAGCTACCACTTCCGGCCTAAGCAAATTTGTTTGTTGAGTTCTTTTTTCCTGCTTTTCCCGGCATCTAAAGGGTTGTCGATCTATTCCACAACCGATTTCTTGGAGTCATCCGAAGATCATTTGACTTTCTCACCCCCGCAGTCTTCATCCAGCTATACAAGTCTCTAGTTCGCCCGATTCTCGAGTATGGACACACAGCATGGCAACCTCGACACAAGACACTGTGCTGCGAACTAGAGGACGTACAGAGGCGTGTCACCAAGTTCATTGCATCACTGAAGGACCAGCCGTATCCAGAGCGCCTTGCTGCACTGAACCTGCCAGTCTTGAGCACCGCCGCCTCGGGGGGGGGTGGTGGTGGTGGTGGGGGGGGGTTATGATCGACATGTACAAATACACGCAAAATACACGCATGGCCTGTACTTGACCAGCCGCCCCCACATCAGCTACTACCAAGGCAGAGATACCAGAGGGCACAGCCTGAAGTTGGACAGATCACACTGCAGACTCAACATCAGAAGCAGTTTCTTCGTTCAGCGCGTAACCGCCACCTGGAACAGCCTGCCAGACAGTGTGGTCACAGCCCCATCAGTCAATGCTTTCAAGAACAGGCTCGATGCACACTGGAAGGAGCTCCCTGCAAAATTTGACCCAGACTGTTATCATTAGTTACAACTGTCGACATCTTGTACCACGTATGCAATTCAGTTGTACTAGTGAGAAGACCTGTGAACAAGTTCCAAAGAGCTTCAACACGGAAACAAACCAGTAACCAGCCGAACTGGAAGATGTTCAGAGAAGGGCAACACGATTGCTGGCGTCAATGAAGGACAAACCGTACCCAGAAAGACTGAGGGCCCTTCATCTACCATCACTGGAACACAGGCGTCTCAGAGGGGACATGATTGAGGTCTACAAATACCTGCACGCCTTCTACAATGTAGACAATCCCAAATTCGAGCTTGCCGACAATAGCAGAAGAGACCTCCGAGGCAACCCCTTCAAGCTGACGAAATCCAGATTTCGCCTGGATATCAGAGGCAACTTCTTCTCATACAGGGTAGTTGCCGGATGGAACAGCTTGCCAGACAGTGTTGTCACCGCCCCTTCCCTGAACTCCTTCAAGACAAGGCTAGACAAATATTGGGAGAACCATCCAGCTAGGTTCTCCCCTTCCTGTCTAGAGTAATGGACTCACAAACCAGTGACCAAACCACAAATGC
This sequence comes from Babylonia areolata, assembly GCF_041734735.1. Taxonomy (NCBI): domain Eukaryota; kingdom Metazoa; phylum Mollusca; class Gastropoda; order Neogastropoda; family Buccinidae; genus Babylonia; species Babylonia areolata. The sequence continues at coordinate 35,142,094 of NC_134889.1, forward strand.
GCAAAGTCGTAGGAACAACGAACAGGCAAATAAGCCTCAATCGTTGATCAAGTCAAGTCAAGTCAAGTCAGAACTTCATGTTCCAATGGGGTGGGCATTTATACTGTACATGACACTGAATTTGCGGTGGACGAATATTTACCGGACAACGGGTCGATTGTTCCTCTGACATGGTCGAGTCCGCATGACGTTTATTGGCATGGCGAGACACGGCGTTTACCACTTGTCCCATACAACTCCAGTGCACTCTTTTCACAGCCGCTAGGGTACAAGGCCATCATCATTTCTGGGAAGTGACGTCTTTTTCTATGACGACTTAAGTCTTACGTCATGAACAAGGTACGCGTGTACCTCAGCATGACGTAGGGTACTTTTTTTTTTTTTATTATTTTTTACATCAGTCGAACTGTGCACGACAGTCTAAAAAGTATATTGAAACATATATACACATTGGCCGGGGGTCTTTCCTGTTCTATTTCGTTCATTCCAACAATTGAATACGCACACTGCACACACACACACACACACACACACACACTTTTTTTTCTTTAGCCTCCTCGTCCGTCGTTTAATGGCCGAAAACGGCAGCTGCAACTGACGCTGATGTACAGTGGTAGTCTCCCGAGTACGCGCGGTCTTTCTCTCTCTCTAACACACACAGCGTCCTAAATTATCATACCTATTGGTAACATTTTCATGGTTTGTTCACTGGACTGGTAAAAACGGAAAAAACAAGAAAACGGAAAAAGCAAGATCAGTGGTGGCACGTGAATTCAGTGACTGAATCCGCATCAAAACGGAGTAAAATAACGCACAAAATAAGAGTGGAAATCCACTGAAAATGGGTAACAACTTAAGGCAATATCATTTCATACATGCACACAAATCGCCGGCAAAATTGGTTCCTGAACTTAGGATGCTAGCATAGGATGTGTGGTTCGTCCGTCGGGATCGACGAGGACCATCTAGTCATCCTGGAGGTGGGTGGGCTGGGCTTTGTGGGTGCGCAGATGACTGGTCAGGCCAATCCGCGCCCGGAAGGTTCTGACGCAGTGTGGACAGGGGATGGTGGCGGCTGTCGGGGACTTGCTGGCACTGCTTCTCCTGGCCTGTCTGCGTTGCTCTGCTGCAGCAATTCTGTTGGCCTCACAGGATTTGGCGCCTTTGTGGTCAGCTGAACGCCACTTTGGTCTGTCAATTGCATTCAGCTCCCATGTGTCGTGGCTGATGTTGAAGGCCTTCAGAGAAGCCTTCAGAGTGTCTTTGAAGCGCTTCTTTTGGCCTCCATGGGAGCGCTTGCCATGTTGGAGTTTGCCGTACAGCAGTTTCTTGGGGAGCCGGTGGTCTGGCATGCGAACTACATGGCCTGCCCAGCGCAGTTGGGCCTGCATCAAGATGGTGTAGATGCTGGGAAAGTTTGCACGAGTGAGCACCTCTGTGTCAGGGATCTTCTCTTGCCACTTTATGCCGAGAAGTTTTCTGAGGCTGGTGGTTTGGAAGTGGCTCAGCTTTTTGGCGTGGCGTTTGTAGACCGTCCATGATTCACATCCATAGAGCAGTGTGGTGAGAACTATGGCCTTGTATATTTTGAGCTTCGTCTCCAGGGTGATGCCTCTCCTGTTCCAAACTTTCTTATGGAGTCTGCCGAAGGCAGCGCTGGCTTTGGCGAGTCTGGCATTCACCTCGTCGTCGATGACAACTGTGCGAGAGAGTGTACTGCCCAGGTATGTGAACTTGTCCACCGCGTTTAGTCGTTGCCCGTTGATGAAGATGTTTGGTTCAACGTAAGGCTTTCCTGGAGCTGGCTGGTGCATCACCTCAGTCTTCTTTGTGCTAATTGTGAGGCCAAAGTCGTCACAGGCAGCAGAGAACTTGTTGACGCTGTGTTGCATGTCAGCTTCGGAGGCAGCATTGAGATCGCAGTCATCAGCAAACAGGAAGTCGTTGACGGCGTCTGTCCTCACCTTGGTTTTTGCTTGAAGCCTCCTGAGGTTGAAGAGTGAGCCATCTGTGCGGTACCTGATGCCAATGCCTACGTCAGCGTCTCTGAAGGCATCTGTCAGCATGGCTGAAAACATGAGACTGAACAGGGTGGGGGCAAGAACACACCCTTGCTTGACTCCGTTGGAGACAGGGAATGGTTCTGAAGTCTCTCCGTTGTCTTGGACTCGGGCCAGCATCCCATCGTGTAGTTGCCGTATGATGGTGATGAACTTTCTGGGACATCCGTACTTCGCCATGATTCTCCAAAGGCCATCTCTGCTAACAGTATCGAAGGCCTTGGTCAGATCGACATAGGTGGAGTAAAGGTCAGCGTTCTGTTCCTGACACTTCTCCTGGAGCTGCCTGGCAGCAAACACCATGTCAATAGTCCCGTATTCTTTCCGGAAGCCACACTGGCTCTCTGGTAGGAGACCTTGCTCAAGGTGCGCTATGAGACGGTTGAGTAGCACTCTGGCCAGAGTCTTGCCTGCAACGGACAGCAGGGATATTCCACGATGGTTGTCACAGGCCTGACGATTTCCTATGTGCTTGTACAGGTGTATGATGGAAGCGTCTTTGAAGTCCTGTGGAACTGCTTCATGCTGCCAGATGAGCTGGAACAGCTGATGAAGCTTCTCAGTCAGTGCCACCCTCTTTGTAGACCTCAGCTGGAATGGAGTCCGAGCCAGGGGCTTTGCCATTAGATAGCAGACGGATAGCTTTCTGGGTCTCCTCCAAAGTTGGAATGGCATCCAGCGACTCACTGACTGGCACCTGGGGGAGTCGGTCAATGGCTTCATCATTGATGGTGGAAGGGCGGTTCAGTACGCTGTCAAAGTGTTCAGCCCATCTCTCAAGGATCCCGTCCTTGTCAGTGATTTGGGTAGAACCATCAGCACTGAGGAGTGGAGCAGATCCGGAGGTGGTGGGACCGTAGACTTCTTTCAGGCCGTTATAGAAGTTCTTCATGTCGTTCCTGTCTGCAAAGCCCTGGATCTCATCAGCTTTGTTGCTCAACCAGGAATCCTGCATCTGCCGCAGCTTCAGCTGGATGGTGCTGTGTGCACTCTTCAGTATGTCTTTCTTTGACTGTGACTTGGGATCTTCAATGTGGGCTCTGTAGGCTTGGCGTTTGTCTTCCAGCAGCTGCTTGATCTCAGTGCAGTTCTCATCAAACCAGTCTTTGTGCTTCCTGGCAGAAGGCTCCAGGCACTCCATGGCAGTGTTGTACACCGTCTCATGCAGTGCGCCCCATGCTGCCTCCACATTCTGGTTGTCCAGCACGGTGGACTCAAGGCGTTTCTCCAGTGTGTCAGCAAAGCTCTGCTTGATGTTGCCTAGTTCCAGCTTGTTGACATTCAGGCGTTTGGGTGCTTTCATGCCCTGAGGCCGTCTCTTGGGCTGGATGCAGAGGTTGAGTTTGGAGACGATAAGGCAGTGGTCTGTCCAGCACTCGGTGCCACACATGGCCCTCGTGACTCGTACGTCCTGCCTGTCCCTCTTCCTGACGATGACAAAGTCGATGAGATGCCAATGCCCAGAGCGAGGATGCATCCATGACGTCCTGTTACAGGTAGGGAGGCAGAAGACAGTGTTTGTGATAAGAAGGTCGTGCTCGGCACATGTCTGGAGAAGTAGTTGACCATTGCTGTTACAGTTGCCAACCCCATGCTTCCCAATCACGCCTTCCCAAGAGGTACTGTCACAGCCAACTCTCGCGTTAAAGTCACCAAGAATGATGAGCTTGTCTGCGTTGGGAACAGTGGTGATGACAGCGTTCAGGTCCTCGTAGAACTTGTCCTTGATCTCATCCGGGTTGGTCATGGTGGGCGCGTAGGCGCTGACAACGGTGGTAAACTTCTTCCCGTTGCATAAAGGGAGTTTCATCATCATCAGGCGATCGTTCACTCCTTTTGGGGGCCAGCCAGCTTGCCAACGAGGGTTGTCTTCACTGCAAGGCCAACTTCAGCCTCACGTTTTTCTTCAGGTCCTGCGCCGCGCTCACAGGGTTCGCCTTCTTCTGCCAGTCTGGTCTCACTTAAGGCAGCGATGTCGATGTTGTGCCTGGCTAGTTCACTCGCAATGAGTGCTGTGCGTCTCTGTGGTCTGTCTGAGTCGCCTCTGTCCAGAAGCGTACGCACGTTCCATGTGGCAATGGTCAATGGGGTGCTCCTTGTTTTCTTCTTTCTTTCCTTTGTGTGTCGACCGCTTGAGTAGGGTCCCCGTCAGCCGCGGTATGCTGACTAGGGGTGTGTGGAGCAGGCAATGTTCAGGGCACCTTTTCTAGCCCCTTCCTCATGCCATGGAGGTGAGCAGTGCTGTCCTGAAGAGGGCTGCTCAGTTGCTCAGGGGGCTGCCGATCTCCACCGCTGCTCCAGTCGGTGAAAAATGACCCTATGGCCTGAACCGCCTGTGTACAGGTCCGCGGCTACGACTGCCAGTGTACCCACACCTGTCGCTTCGTCGCTCGCCTGTCGCCCAGGGCTTGGGGAAAATGATTGTATGGGATGAAGGATGACTGATGACTTGCGCGATGACTTTGTTTATAGTGAGGAGGAGTTGCACACCGTCGACCTCACTCTCTTATCTGAGACCGTCTGTATCCAGTGGCAAGACGAGGTCAAGACGACTGGAGATGGAAACGGATGCAGTGGATGACCAGGATGTCCTATGTGCCTCATCCTGCCCTCAGCACTCCACAGTGCTCTGCTGCAACCACCTTCCTCTCAGGTACAGGTACAGGTACAGAATTTGGGACTTTTTTTTTTTTTTTTTTTAAGCCTTTTTGGCTTTTCAACACCCCTTCTTAATATAGAAATAGTTTAGGGTTGCGTACATGAGTATGAAATTTTTTAAATGTTCATTCATCAAAATCGAATGGTTTTTATTAATGATTTAGTCATTGTCTAGAAGATTTTTGAACTGGTCAATAGTTTTAGCTGTTTTTGTTGAATTATTCAGTGCATTCCATCCTTTAACTGCTCTAAAGCTAAAAGAAAACTTACGAATATTTGTTCTGCAAAATTTTGTGAAAAGATTAGTATTTGAACTTCTGGTAACATGGAGTTTGTTAGTAGAAAAGAAGGTGCAGGGGTCAGTGTCAACCATTTTATTAATTATCTTGAATCCGTTGAACCATGAATGTTTCTTCCGCAGAGTCCGCCGGATCCGGTCTTCACATGCTTGGGTAGACAAGCCCTAACTCACCGAGGGTTTGAGACCCGTTGGCTACCCTCACCTACGTGACATTATTTTTCATAAACTTTCTAGATTACTAAATAAACAAAAATTGTAGAATTCATACAACATTTGATAAGATATCAACAATCAACAGATACGTTGAATATCAAGGAAACTTGACAGCTAAATGTTACGCGGCAAAGCAAATTCCTTACGTCATTCGCGACAGATAAACAGTCATAGTTTCAGTTTCACAAGAAGGCGTCACTGCGTTCGGACATTTCCATATTCGATACACCACATCTGCTTGGCAGATTCCTGACCAGCAGAATGATTCAACACGCTTAATCAGGCCTTGAGTTCATGCATAATTATCTATATTTGTACCTCAGTATCAATCAAAATGGGGGGATTTCTCCAGTTTGACAGAATTTGCCGCCAAACAACACTAAATCTGTTGCCAAGGGTTCACTCAGCATAACATAGCATAGCATAACATAGCATAGCATAGCATAGCATAGCATAGCATAGTAAGGAATGTAGGCTGAAAGCGTTTGGCCCTCAAGTTGATTTTTTTTTTCTTTCTTTTTTTTTTCTTCTTTTTTTTTCCGTTTTGCGTTTTGTTTGATGCCAGTTTTCGTTTTTAACCCGAGGATTTCTTGGTTTTTGTGTCTTCTACGGTTTTGTTTTGTTTTTTTGTTTGTTTGTTTTGTTTTTTGTTGTTGGTTTTTTGTTGTTGTTTGTTTGGGTTTTTTGGGGGGGTGGAGGGGGGTGGTGGTGGTGGTGGTTAGGTTCTCCGAAATTTGTGGAGAAGACAGAGTTTTTTCGGGTTTTATCCTGCTGATTTTTAATGGCATTTAGTGAATTTGCATTGAGAGGCTATTCCATAAGTTAATAGTTCTGTTTGAGTATAAAAAAAAAACAACTCTTGATTAACTGGAGAGTTAGGTCGGCCGGGGATTTCATTAGTTTACAGTCATGCCCTCTTGTGATCATGCCAGAGGTATCATTTTTGGTTCAGGACATGGGTTTATCGTCTCATCCGAATGACAAAAACGTCATTT
>NC_134889.1:35148420-35155920 GCF_041734735.1 Babylonia areolata
ACACACACACACACACACACACACACACACACACACACACAGAGTGTACACAATAGCGGTAACTATACAATCACAGAAGAACTGTCCTACCACAGACTACCTTCACTGAACGATTAGAGTGATCATCAGATAACACTGCCCCCCACTCCCTTAATTAATCCCATGTGCTGACTATCACAGCAGTGCAAATACCAACAGGGACAGTGATTACCTGAGACACACAAGAGATTAGCAATCTCGCTTTCTGTGGGGAATATCTGAGCTTCTACATATGGTTTGCTTCGTAAATAAACATGTACACAAACAATCGATCATATACTCACACGTGTATACTCACTCACACACACACACACACACACACACACACACACACACACACACACACACACACACACACACCGTATACACAATAGCGGTAACTATACAATCATGGAAGAACTGTCCTCCCACAGACTACCTTTACTGAACGATTGGAGTGATCAGCAGATAACACTGCCCCACCCTTCCTTAATCCCCTGTGCTGACTGTCACAGCAGTGAAAATACCAACAGTGGTAGTGATTACCTGACACACACAAGAGATTAGCAATCTCGCTCTCTGTCACTCGTGGGTAATCTCTGATCCTCCACATATGGTTTGCTTCCAACTGGCTGGTCATTTTGAGGCCTCTTTGGACACAGTTTTGATTGGACGAAAAACTTGACCAGAAAAGTTATTCCCGACAGGCTTTGCGGTCAAATGTTGCTATAAAAGAAGAGCCTCTTGTAAACTTCTTCACGAATTCAGTTGCTTTCTGAGCACGAAGGACGTGTTGCTTGCAGCTTGCAGAAGGTCGATCATCAGCAAAAGGTAAGCGAGAATTGATTTTCATTTCATGTCTTTTGTCTTTTAACATACAGAACGTGCGTTTGTCACTTTGGTAACGATTTTTTTTTCTTTTGGTACCCTTTGCTAGTTATTCAGAAGGTCGTGTGTGTGTGTGTGTGTGTGTGTGTGTGTGTGTGTGTGTGTGTGTGTGTGTGTGTTTAGCACAGGGTGTCTTGAACTGAATACATAAGTGTGTATAGTTCCACTCTCTGAAACGAAACTACACAAACCTTGACTTTGTGCATCTATGAAGGAAACCTATATGTTATACAAAGCTTTGCTGTGCCATAGAATTCCACTCTCCGAAACAAAACTACACAAACTTTGTGCATCTATGAAGGAAACCTATATGTTATACAAAGCTTTGCTGTGCCGTATAATTCCACTCTCCGAAACAAAACTACACAAACTTTGTGCATCTATGAAGGAAACCTATATGTTATACAAAGCTTTGCTGTGCCAACTTCTAGACAAATCTGATTCCCGAACCAAGAAAAAGAATTGGAGAAGATCGTTTAGGCTTTAGTACAACCTGTCTGGCTCAAAAAATCTCAAGTTCTGGAAGAAAAAGAAAAAAGAGACCAAAAAATCTATTTCTACGTGTTGTTCGTGTTTCACGTGTGTTATTTCTGTCTCTACACGTTGTTCGTGTTTCACGTGTGTTATTTCTGTCTCTACACGTTGTTCGTGTTTCCACGTGTGTTATTTCTGTCTCTACACGTTGTTCGTGTTTGCACGTGTGTTTTTTCTGTCTACGCGTTGTTCGTGTTTGCACATGTGTTATTTCTGTCTCTACGCGTTGTTCGCGTTTCCACATGTGTTTTTTTTCTGTCTGTACACGTTGTTCGCGTTTCCGCGTGTGTTTTTTTCTGTCTCTACACGTTGTTCGCGTTTGCACGTGTGTTTTTCTGTTTCTACGCCATGTTCATGTATGTACGAGTGTTCTTTTTTTTTTCTCTCTCTCTCTCGAGGCCTGACTAAGCGCGTTGGGTTACGCAGCTGGTCAGGTATCTGCTTGGCAGATGTGGTGTAGCGTATATGGATTTGACCGAACGCAGTGGCGCCTCCTTGAGCTGTTGATACTGATACTGATACTTCTACGCGTTATTCGTGTCTGCACGTGTGTTTTTTCTGTTTCTACGAGTCGTTCGTGTTTGCACATGTGTGGTTACATATTTCTACGCATTGTCTGTGTTTGCACGTTTCTTTTTTTTCTTCTTTTTCTTTGTGTGTGTGTGTGTGTGTGTGTGTGTGTGTGTGTGTGTGTGTGTGTGTGTGTGTGTGTGTGTGTGTGTGTGTGTGTGTGTTTCTATGTGTTTTTGTATCTGTACGTGTGTTTCTAAATGTTTCTACGCGTTGTTTTTGCGTTGCCTGTGTCACTGTGTTGACCTTTGTTACTGCTCATGCTGTGTGTTTTACCACCTGTCTGTCTGACTGACCTCATGGCTGGGATCTGTTTTCCTTGTTTTCTGTCTGTTTTTCTTTTGTCTCCTGTGAGGCATTAGCTTTCGTGGCCTTCAGTTTTGGAGCTGCACATGTTTTCCAGTGCTTGTCAACGTTTGTCTTTTGGCCTTTTATTTATTTTTTTTTTTTTTAAAGCGTGTTTCTGTGTATGCGTGTCTGTTGTTGTATATGTTTTCTCAAGGCCTGACTAAGCGCGTTGGGTTACGCTGCTGGTCAGGCATCTGCTTAGCAGATGTGGTGTAGCGTATATGGATTTATCTGAACGCAGTGATGCCTCCTTCAGCTACTGATACTGATATCGCTGTATTTTCGCGCATGCTTGACTTTGGCTGACATGTCGCTCTGGTGGCGTCGCTTTTGATGACCGGGTGAAGTGGGACGTTGGTTTGGCATGGTGCGTGGAGGTTCCAACGAAAGTTGTCTGTGATGTTACATGTTTGATTTAACAACACGATCATCAGTGCTGTGCGTGTCCCTCTTCTGGCCAAGATGGGGTGGACAAAGGAAGGGAGGTAATCACTGAGTTTGTTGGAGTTGTCGCCGTGTCGTATACCGACTCGGGAAGGCAAAAAGGAACAGATGACGGATGTAACGTTCATGTTGTTCCAGTGAAACATGGCGAACAAAGGTAAAGCAAGAAGAACCAGAGCGAAGACAGCTTCTGTCACCACCACCACCACCACCACCACCTCCTCCTCCTCCAGCCGCGCTCCCCCCTCCCCGCCTTCCGCCTCCTCCTCTTCCCCCTCCTCTTCCTCGCCTACGGCTCCCTCACCCCGCCGCTCAACCCCCGCCACCACCTTCGTCACCCCCACCTCCCCCACCCCCAGCCCCACCCCAGCAGTCAGAGCACTGAGCTATGCGGCTGTGGTCGCCCTCAACCTGTCCCACAGGAGGACCACTGCACCACCTGGCACCACTGCCTCCTCCTCTTCTTCCTCCTCCTGCACCGTTGCCAGAGCCTCCTCCTCTCCCTCCTCCATCACCATTACCTCCTCCTCCTCTTCCTCCATTACCTCCTCCTCCATTACCTCCTCCTCCTCTTCCTCCATTACCTCCTCCTCCATTACCTCCTCCTCCTCTCCCTCTTCCTCCCCCTCCTCCATCACCACCTCCAGAACCTCCTCCACCTCCTCCACCCCCACCTCAATCCACAGAGGGTTGAGTTACGCGGCTGTGGCCGCCCTCAAGTTACACTGGAACACCACCGCCACACCAGCTGGCAACACTGCCTCCTCCTCCATTGCCAGATTCTCCTCTTCCTCTCCCTCCTCCTCTCCTTCTCCCTCATCTCCATCCTCTCCCTCCTCATCTCCATCTTCTCCCTCCTCTTCTCCCTCCTCATCTCCATCCTCTCCCTCCTCATCTCCTTCTTCTCCCTCATCTCCATCTTCTCCCTCCTCATCTCCATCCTCTTCTTACTCCTCTCCATCTTCTCTCTCCTCATCTTCTTCCTCTCCCTCCTCCTCTCCCTCCTCCTCCTTGTCCCCCTCTCCTTCCTCCTCTCCCTCCACCACCTCCCCTTCCTTCAGCATCACCAGACGCCCCTCTTCCTCCATCTCCAGTAACCAGGTGAGTGCATTGCTCTACGGGGGTTTTGATGATTCAGGTATTGTGATGTTTGATACGTATTCAATTTGAGTGTTGCGCATTGTTTTTGTTTTGTTTTTGGTGTGTGTGTGTGTGTGTGTGTGTGTGTGTGTGTGTGAGTGAGTGTGTGTGTGCGTGCGTGTGTGAAAGGTGTTATATATATATATATATATATATATATATATGATTAAATGCATGTTTTAAACATGTATGTGTGTGACATTGTACAGTCTTTTCAAAAAAGGAATTTCCATTTGTTTGATGTTGTTTTATTATATACCCTTATGAAAATCACGTGACCTGACCTCTGACCTTTTCCTGTTTTTCAGGGTGACGGAAGTGGGGCTCAAGGAAGCCATCCAAGGGCACCCTGGGTAAGTGTTGACACCGGTAGTTGTGTAAAACACCCTGGGTAAGTGTTGACACCTGTAGTTGTGTAAAACACCCTGGGTAAGTGTTGACACCTGTAGTTGTGTAAAACACCCTGGGTAAGTGTTGACACCTGTAGTTGTGTAAAACACCCTGGATAAGTGTTGACACCTGTAGTTGTGTAAAACACCCTGGGTAAGTGTTGACACCTGTAGTTGTGTAAAACACCCTGGATAAGTGTTGACATCTGTACCTGTGTAAACCACCCTGGGTGAATGTTGACACCTGTAGCTGTGTAAAACACAGTCAGCAAGAGTTTACACATGTGGTTGTGTATCTCAATGTGTGTATGATGTGGTCACAGGTGTGTACATGGCGTGTATGATGTGGTTATAGGCGTAGACCTCAGTGTGCCCATGGTGTGTGTGTGTTGGGGGGTGGGGTTAGAGAAGGTAGTGGTGGGGATGGTGGTGGTCATGGTGGTTACACGTTGTTGATGGTGGTAGGTGATGGTGGTGGTGGTGGAGATGGTGGTGGTGGAAGTGTACATAAAATGTGTGCAATGTAATCACAGGTGTGTACATAAAATGTGTGCAATGTGATCACAGGTGTGTACATAAAATGTGTAATGTGATCACAGGTGTGTACATAAAATGTGTGCAATATGATCACAGAAGTGTACATAAAATGTGTGCAATGTGATCACAGAAGTGTACATAAAATGTGTGTGCTGTCTTCACAGTACCAGACAGAGAAATGCGCCGGCCGGTGCAGAGACTGCGTGGCGGAAGGTCTGCACAAGGCCCCCCTCATGCCCCATGACCCAGCACTGGAACATTTCGTGGCACTGGACTGCGAGATGTTCAAGACAGACATGGGTCTGGCACTGGGTAAGACATTCACCGTTCTTCTCTCTCTTTCCATCATCTCTGTCTGCTCTCTTTTTCCAGCCCTCTCTCCATCCTCTCTCTCTCCATTGTCTCTTTCCATTCTCTTTCCGCATTCTCTCCATTCTCTCTTTCCATATTCTCTGTCATTTCTGTCTCTCCATTTTCTCTCTCCATTGTCTCTATCCATTCTTTCTTTCTATTCTCTCTCTCAGTTCTCTCTCCACCGTCTCTCTCTCTCTCCGTTCTCTCAGTTCCCTCTCTTTCTCAGATATCTATCTCCACACTCTTTCTCATATCTAATTCCATTCTCTCTCTATTCTCTTTCTTACAGCCTGATACAACAAGGTTCTCTAATGTCTGCCCATGGAAATCAAATTCACACTTGCAAAATCATTTTTCGTCTGTGTTTTTAAATGCCAAAAAGCATTGACGTTTAGTTGAAAATCATTTTGATCGTTAAAATTATTGAATAATTGGTGACCATGAGTGTAAAGATCTGCAGTAGAAAATCAGGCCTTGTTACTGACGGTTTTTATTACAACAGTAAGTCAGACGTGAGGGTAAGGGTTTTGCTGTGATAGTAACATGTAACACATGTTTCAATGAATGTCTTGACACAGCAGTTTCGTATCTCCATCATAGAACAGGTCGTGTATATTGTTTAGGTCAAGTCACCATGGTATACCATGCAGCACAGCTGTTTTCTGATCTGATCACTTAGTCATGCACTTTGTCTTCATGTCATGTCACCACAGCGAGTAGTCTTCAGGTCATGTCTCCATGGTAACGAGTGACGTCTCTGTTTTCAGGGCGTGCAACGGTGGTGGACCATACAGGCCGCGTCCTGTGCGATAGCTTTGTCTGCCCCAAAGAAGGGGAACGGGTCGTTGATTATTGCACACAGTACAGTGGCATCACGGAGGAAGACATTCAAAAGCATGGCCGGCCCTTCCACATCGTGCAGGCTTTTGTGGCAGACCTTCTTCAGGTAACACTCAGGATTGTTCAGTCTGCAGTGAGGGAAGGAAGGAATGATTAAAGGATTTGGCTGCTGGCACATTACGGTTATACGTACTTCGGAAGTTTTGGGGGAGGGTTTGTTAGCAGTCAGACACTAGAGTCGGAAAGAAAATACTGTCATTCAGATTAACGAAATGTTGAAGTGAATATGTAGCAATTAAAATTATATAAATCTATGGATTGAAATCAATCTCCCTATCCCTCTCTCTCTCTCTCTCTCTCTCTCTCTCTCTCTCTCTCTCTCTCTCCCAGGTTTTGTTTTGATGGAGTAAGCAAAATATGTTGTATTGTAGTTGAGGTGACATAAGAAATAACCCTTATCACCCCCTTGTCAATAGACCTTGCAGGTAATGACAAAATAAAATATAAAAGCATCTGTGTTCCCTTCACCCGTCACACTTTGTCACGTGACTGTAAACAGATGATGTTCCCAATATGTCAAGTCAGTAAACGGACCGTGTTGTTGCTGACTGTGTTGATGTGTCAAAATGACACCTAACAATTACCCTGAAGCTACTACCAACACAGAGATTTCTAACAACTTACGACACATTGATCCTTGGTCACGGCACCTGGTGGGTAAAGGGTGGAGATTTTTCCTATCTCCCAGGTCAACACGTGTGCCACAGAGATCTAATACACACGTTAAAGATCCCGTAATCCATGCCAACGTTCGGTTGGTTATGGAAACACGAAAATACCCGGCATGCATTCCCCCCGTTCCCTGAAAACGGAGCCAGGTACTTCTCCTACATGGCGGGGTGAAGACGGTCATGCAGGAAAAAGCCCGCTGGTGTACACGAGTGAACGTGGGAGTAGCAGCCCACAAATGAAGACGAAGAAGAAGATGATGAAGAATGGTTTCAGATAACTGCCAACACACCGATTTAAAAGAAAAAAAAACGGAAACGGAATGACCAGCATGTTTGGTTTATGCAAGGGTCAGGCATCTTCTGCCTTTTCTTTTTTCCTTTTTCCCGAGCTGATGTGGTGTAGCATATAATGACAGCTGTGGCAGCACCACACTGTGTCACCCCCTTGAACCAACAGCGAAAACAGGATGTGTGTACTGTCTGTCCCCAGAACAAAGTGTTGGTGGTCCATGACCGGGTGGGGGACCTCAGGGTCCTGGGCCTGACCCACCCGGAGGAGCACACCCGGGATACCGCCACGGCCGTGCAGCTAATTCGCATGGTCCGACCCACAGGCCGCCTGAGCAAGGTGGGCCTCAAGAGCCTGGCCAGCACGCTACTGGGTCAGTGGACACTGTGCACGTGAAGCAAGGGAGGGGGCTGGTGTG